>NC_052135.2:3727029-4036798 GCF_016086655.4 Lepeophtheirus salmonis | reverse complement strand
TTTTTTCATGTAAATATAATCCATTAATGTCTTCCTATTACGTAAACTTTTCGGCCTTGGATCGTCTTCATCTCCAATTCCTAAAATGAAAATGTCCTGGATTACGATGTATATATGGAATTACGATTTATTTTGCTTGAATTGTATCTCCACCATACAATTTCCTCGGGTGTTTAAAAGATTGGAGCTTTTGTATACAGGATTGAGAAATAATAAGAATGCCGGAAGATACAAAGTGTTCCAAAATTAGAAGAACAGATACTAAAAGTTTGCCTGCGCCATGAGGTCCAATTCCTACCGGGCATTCACAATGGCTGTTTTTGATTTCTCCTTATGACAAACTTTATGTTATAAAAACATTTTTGTAATCTCCGCTCCTACAAATCCTGAGAAGAGTATATTGTCTTGAGCTGGAAAGGTTTGAAAAAGCTCAAGGCAAAAACAGAGTTCTTCAATTTTTCCCTTTATGGATTGAAGCCAGATAATGATTTAATGGAGACACTCAATCAGAAATAATTTTCTCCCATAAGTCATAAAACATAGTTTTGCAAGTTATTTGCCATTATTGTCCAACCACAATAAATTTGATCCATAATATATCAAATTATTTAAACTTATTTAAGTGATTACTGATTACTATATACTCTCCTTAAGGTTGAATTGTAGAGTTGCTCATTTATGATTGCATTTTCAAAACAGTTGAAAAAGAAAACTTGATATACTGTTCCTAAAATACTACAGATACAACCAGAGAGCAAGAGACTGGAGAAAGAGTTTGCATCAATGACTTCTTCATTTGGGGTACAAACATACACTATCTGAATGGTATTTCTTAGGGACTAAAAGGTAAAATGGTTACATGGTGATTTTTTTATTTTAAATTGTTATTTGCATCGAAATAAACAATAATGTAATGTATTTTATGTTTAAGCATATATCTATTTTTCGTATCATAAAATTATTCAAAATATGTTTCTTAACTAAAAATGTATTAATAGAGATTCCACTCTTAGAAACATCTACTTATGAGACAAGATATTCCAAATCAGTAGTTGAAATCTTACGCTTGAAAATAATATTGTTAAGAAGAATATCAATGTCAATGCTGGGCGTAATCTTTATGAATAATATAACAGCTATTTATTCAATTTCTATTAAATATGTAATCCTTTTTGTCTTTTAATGTCATTTACTATTATTTACACGTCCTTGAAAATATTGTCGGGATACTTCGGCCCACCCTAGTTTATAAATGTTTCACCACTTTTAATTAGCTAAGATATAATTGTAAAAACTTGATTGGAACTTTACAAAACCTCTTAGATTTTTTTCATATAGGTATGTGGTTAAATACTTTTGAACTCCCGGTATATAATCTATCTCTTTTTTAAATAATTATAAATGTATTTGATAGAACCAATTATTATTAATCTACCATTTAATTATACGCTTGATAGATTGGAAAGACGTAAAAATCTATTGTTATCTTGATATAGTTATATTTGAATTGTACACAAATAATCAATACAGTTCCTCGTAATTTATTGATATCATTCAGAGTATCAAAATATACAATATATTATGTAAGATTTTTTACTATTATAAATAGAAATTTTTTGATGTTAAAATTTATGAGGGCATTTTAAATATTTAACTCATAGAAGAGATGTTGTGTTCAAAACAGTAAATGAACTATGACATTCCCACCTACAGTAGTTTTTGAATGTTTCTCATTTTTTAAATCAATAAATGGCATCTTGAAACGGAAAGAAATGATCATAATGTATTTTAGTTATGTATTATTTTATTTGATGATATTTGTATAAAAAACAAATTTATTACTTATTCATAGTCACTGTTGTGGATAAAGTGACCTTGAACAACAATGAATATCAAAATATCTTGGCCAAGAAGGTGTTTCCTTGCCTCAATGTAACCTACACTATTGGAAATTGGGTAGGGGCACACGATAGATCACTGTGCCAAACATCCAAGATCACCCAAAAGTATTTGACTAACAAAATAGGGGCTGATGGATTTTGATCCAAGGAGATGACATAGTATCGTGAAGGTCATGAAGCCCAAGGTGGAGGAGGAATGGGCCAACATTAGGGCAAACACCCTCATGAAAGTCAGTCGAAAGTTTTGAACCCTCTTGGAGCTCTAAATTGTGGAAGAGGATACATTTTTTAAAAAATCATAAGAATTAAAATATACGTCATCTCATTTAGCATTTTTTTTGTATGTTTAATATGAAGCCTAGTCTTCTTTTTCTTTCTAATGAAGTAAAAAGTGTACAAGGGCTTATAACGCATCCTGTACTTCATTATGGACACTTACATCTAAGGGTTAAAAATTTGTGAATTTCTGAATTCATTTTGGGAAAAAATTGTAATTTACATTAAATTTTGATATTTTTAAATTTCAAAATCCCTACTCTTTGAATATATACATATACTAATTTATAACGAAAATCATTTGTCCCAAATTGCCAAAATGGTGTTGATTTCCCATACAGTATCCATCTTTCGATCCATGATCTCCTTGATATCCCTGCTCCACATCACCAGTCGATGAGATAGTCATGTTGTTCTTCAAAAGCTTGTCTAAAAGACTCTCCACTCGTTTTCTTAAGTTCAACCGTCTGACTGGTCCTGAATGAAAATAAGAGTTTGTATAAGTGTCTACTCCATACCATGCGCGTGGTCCTAACACTTTTCCTAATAAACTTGTTGTCTTTTGAAGAATTGACCCATCCTTTTGAGAAGCTCCGTTAGTCTTTGTTGTCTTTCCATTGTTAATTGATCCATATCTTATAAGTATGAGCCCATAAGAGGCTGAAGAGATTTAAGATATCTGAATACATCTTAGCTTCAACTCCACATCTATAATAGGGTTTCTTGGCCTATACAAAAAGCTGTAGTTGTATTAATTTCTTTAGACTAATTTGGTAATATTCGCGGTGGATAAGGGGGTTGGGGTACCCGAATGGGGAGCACTGAGATTTATCCTCCCCTTTCTCACCCATCATTCATCTTTTTCCATACATAGTTTTACCCAGAGTGATCCCAGCGTATGAGATCCTATATACATTCTACCTCTTTGATGGGGAGTACTAATTCGAATTGACGTAGCTCATGGAACACACGCTCGGTAAAAATTATTATCTTGAACTCAATGTGCAAAGGTTTGCGCCCAGATTATTCCTAGGTTAGTTGGTGTAATTGTAATACTATAATATTTACTTATACTTAATTTGTGCAACGCCATCTAACCAATTAAAGGAACATTTAAAAAAAAATCTAGGTTTTAGGTATATAATGAATAAAGGTATTATTTTATTTATTTATCTTTATCTTTTAATCTATTTAACTGTTAAACTTAAAAAAATAATGATAGCTGGATATTCGATTTAGTCCATTTTCTCCAAAGCCCAGTCACAGCAACTCACTCAAACAACTATTACATAACAATTGCTTGTCCAAAATGTGTCAAACTTTTGTGAGTAACTGTCAATAGATGCTCGATGGATGTTACTAGCTTTTATTAACGACTACTGCCTTTTTCACGCTGAGGTTGGAAACTTTTCAGACCACCGTACTTTGGCATATTTATGTAGTCGTACATATTAAAAGCTATATGAGACTTTGTATCAATCCAATTAGACACTCGTTTTGAGCCTCTATAACTCATTAAATGAAAAAAACAAAAAACAACAACAACAGCAATGTAGTAGAAGTTTAAAGTGGTGTCATTAATTTGGAATATGCGATGTTTTATTGGTAATTAAGAATAAAAGTAATGGGTCATTAGTATTGAGAGAAAAAAAACTACAACTAATTATTTTTTTTTTCTTCCAAATTATTTATGTTTATTAACGCTGAACAGTGCTTAAGATGCATTATATAAATTGTTGCTATATACGCAAAAATGAAATTAAACCTAACTCTGATTGATAATATAAATAAAATGTAAGATGAAATAAAGTGAGTAGGCCATTAATCAATAAATAATACTACTAGCCTTTTTTTCGTAGTCTAATCTACCCTAATGATGAAAATGAAAGGAGATCATAAGAGAATGGAAAATGTCTGATTCTGTATTGAATATTTTTTGTTCCATAATAATAATATTAATAGATAAATTAACTTACAGTATGGTATACAAACTTTAATAGTCTTTATACAACCCTTATTTAAGTGAATGAATTGAGGGGTATAAACTCCAATTTTCAATAAGTATTTAATTTGTTCAGTGAATAAGTAGCTATCATATTAATAAACTAGAAATGGGTACAAAAAAATTATATTCTTAAATAATCCATTCTGATATTGGAGTAACAAAACACTCCAGGGATGTACTTTCGTTTTGTTCGAATGGACCGAAAGGAAAGAGTTAAACAAGATTGTAGTGTCCTGAGGTTAATGATAAGATAACTCTAATTTAAATGTACATATATAAAATAAGACAACAAGCAACGTGGTTCAAGGGACAAGGTCTTGGGTTAAATTATTTTCTTGAACTCAACGTGGGTAAGTCTGTGCTTTGGTCGTTCATAGAGAAGAAAATGTACAATATATATATGGACATCAAAAACAATTCCTAAGTCAGAGGGATCAATAGTTAAACTATAATGTTTACTTATACTTAATCTTTGCATCTCCATCTGACGAATTAAAGGAACATTAAAAAAACAAGTAAAATAATCCCAAAATTATATAAAACTCCTGAAAAAATTTGATTTAAGTGTACCCACTTAATTATTAATCTCTATTTGGAACAATGATTATACAATTGAATTTTAATGAGAAATTGACAATAAAACTTAGCTGCCTTAAATACAAACCATTTACATATGAAGAAATTGAATTATAATATATATTAGTTTTTATGTTTATCGACTATCCAATTTTCTTTTTTAAATACGGGCGGCCATATTTTGAACAACATTGTACAAAATAATGTAATTTTAAGCAACCAACAATCTTTTATCAAAGATGAGTCATATTTAAAAAACCCTTTTAATACCAATTAGTCACATACCTCCCAATGAGAATACCACAAATACCAATTTTGAAATAGAAAATGTAATTGTTGCAATTTGACTCTCAACCGAGGAAATTTTATTATCTCCCTGGAGACGGTACAAGTCATGTTTTTGTCGATGTTTCCTTCATTAGAAGATAACGACGACTACCCGTACAAAATAAAAATACATGCCCTTATTACTCAATACCATAATCATCCCATGAAAGATGTAATTACGATCCAAATAATTTTAAAGAAAAATATATGCCTATCTCCCCCAACCCTGCTGGATACTAAACAAATGCTAATTATGTTACGAAGCAAAACTTTTGGATCAAATTACCATCTAACTCACAAAACAAAATTCCAACATTTAGAAACATTATTGTTATTTTAGACGGGATACTCTCTAAAACTTCATATCTCTGTGTTTTTTTCGGGAAAGTGAGGCTAACATCAAGCGTTTTCTAGTAAATTATTTTTCATAAGAAATTTTTTTTATATAATATATTATAAGTAGAGGTGCTGCTGAAGCACGACTGGATAAACCGAAATAGAAACAAAGAATGATGGTAGAACAAAAGAAACAGAAAGGGCTATATAGATAGAGAAAGTTAGAGAAGAGAAAATGGGAGAGATATATCGAAAGTTACAAAGAAAAGGATGGGGTTTCTTTCATTTTCGATCAAATACAGCCTTTTAATAACCTTAGAGGGCAAACAAAATCATAGCAATGTACTTGGTTATTTTATAGCACTACTTGCTAAATTTCAAACAGACATAGAAAGAGGTTTATAAATTTACATTTTAGTTTTGTTATTCTTTACTTTTAAGTTCTAGTTTTTTTAATATCATGATATTATTTTACTAGCAATACTTTTTATAATTTACTTCTGCTGACTATAAGTTTACTGTTATAGGCTTTTAATATTGCTGCTGATCGAAATAAAGATAATAAAACAACATAACTTGAAGGACTTAACGATTTAAAATGTTTATAAATACCTTCTAATTTGTACAGTTATTTTACTCCTATTTTAATAAAATACTCATAATTGCATAACACTGATTTAATCTACAGATTGGAGACAGAAAAAACGTATTTCATTGACTAACTTAGGAAAAGTCCAAACCAAATCAATTTTTGATAGGTTTAAATATTATATTTTTTATCTAATTTGTCCTACTTCACAAGCAACAACAGCCTTGATAAGCCGTCGAACAGGTTGGTAGCTCTTGACAATGAACGAAATGGCCGTGTTGTGAGCTTTGGAGATGTTTGGAGATCCAACGGGAAGGCCATGAAGCCGGTATGGTTCCCCACTGGCTCAGATTAACAGCGGAGGACTATATGAAGATTCTGGCGTCCTAGGTCCTTCTGTGGATCAAATCCATAGTCGGCAACTCTCCTTGGGGTTTTCAACAAGATGGAGCACCCACCCACGCTTCCAAGAAAGCTCAGGAGTGGCTCAAGGACAACATGAACTTTTGTCCAAGGACTACTGGCCCTCAGAGCCCAGATCTGAACCCACTAGACTTCCCTATCTAGGCGCACGTGGAGACCAAGGCCTGCAAAAAACGACACAAGAACATAAATGCCTTAAAGGTTGTTGTCAACAAGGCCTGGGCCTCCATGGACGCCGATTACATCCAGCAAGTCTGTGGCAGCTTCAGACGTCGCCTGACCAGTGTCATTGAGTCAAATGGTGGCTACATTGATTAAATTTGATCACAAACTATTTTATTATTCTAAAAATGTATGAATAAATTGTTTCTCAAGTCATTCAAATGTCATTATTGTCCGGGATATGTTCTGAACAAAAATCGGTAAATAATTTTTCACGGCCCGGTAGGTGGCTGGATGGAAATGCCAACGGTCATTGCAGCTTTCTTATCTCTGACACAGTCAAGGAGGAGATGGCACACCTGGCCTTTTTTGTTGTTTCTTCGTCATTCGAAATGGGAGAAAAATAAAACTTTTTATTTTTGTATCAGCTGTCATAGCATATTAAAACATTGCAATTAAAATAACAGTAATTAAATGCTACTGCAAGTTTTGGGTTTCCATTTTGTACAAGTCCAAAGTATACATTTGGATAATTAAACATACAATATTATAAAATCATTTACGAATTTTCATTTGAAAACAAATATTTTGTGTGTATTTTGATAAATGATTAGCTGACGTCCTTTATAGTTATTTACATAAATATTGAACAAATAGGTACATAAAAATATGTTATATTTCAAAGCATTTCAATTTATTATATAGTTAAATAATGACTCCATACTTTTGGTCTAGATATAATAACTGCTTTTAAGGAAAAAAAAGGACTTTGCAAAGTTATATTTTAATCTTTCTAAGTGTTAGACAGATAAAGTTTAAGCTTAGTCATGGTAAACTATTTTCATTGAAAAGTTTGTGTGAATGCACATCTACTTTACCCTTTAAAGTTCATAATTTTTTATTATTTATCAAAAAAGGTATTTAAGCATTTTTTGATGGATCAACGAATTTTTCTCTTAATATGCATATTTAGTATTTATGGGTATTTATTAAGTGTGATCTCCTGGGAACTTGACGCTTTCATTGTAACTCCAAGAATGTAAAAATAAACACAAATTCTGCTCTGTATTTACTAAGTACATGGGCTATAATTACTCCGATGTCTATCCTCAATTCAACTCTCTTTTCAACAAGGAATTACATTTAAAACTCTGCAACACATAATCAGTGCTACTACCCGTCATTCCTGAGTACACCCACTAGTGATTACTTTAGACTTAGATATTATCTTCTTAAAAATTAAATATTAATCATTCACAAAATGTAAATCTGGTTTTTTGATTTGATATGTCAATTCAAAATTAAATGATTTTTTATACAAAAGCTAATTTTTAGTTTGTTGAGGATTAATTCATACGAAATCATTTCATTAATATATTGAGGCCCTGTGCTGTTCCAAATTTCTTCACATTTTCATTTCTGAACCTAAAATATTACATATCCCATTTTGTCCAAATTTAATCACTCAATGTTTTTATTTATTTTAAGACTCTTTTAATAAAATTCCACATTTATACAGAAAAATAATTAAAACCAGATCGTAATACTTGTAGTTGCGAACAATTGGGGTTATATATCAAACCAATTAACCAAACAAATCAACTTATTGCTATATTAATTTTTTAGACCTAAAGAAACGCTGACAAATTTCTAAAATTTAAGACAATAATTGTAAATTAATTATTTATAACTTAAATTTATGGTTTATAGATACAGTTATTGAATAAAGGTACTACACTGAGTCCCTGCGAATTTTCTCAAGCTCAACTTAATCAAGATTATTAAAAAAATACAAGAAAATAATACTTTATATAAACAATTATATGTCGAAGCGCCAACCTTTGACCTCCATCATGGCCAGATATCTTTGCTAGTCTTTTTTACGTATTCATCCAAAAAGTAAGCCCACAACTTCTCCAGAGCAGTCTTTAGGGTATCCACATTTACATTGAAGGTGGCGCAATGCTTCTTCTCGATGGTGCCCTATTTTACAAAGTCGGCTGTAGAGTGCAGTTTAGTAGGTACTGTGGCCACATTGACCATGCCAAAAATTCGCCACCTAGTCTTCACATCTCTTGTTTGTTGCTCTTGTGGTATGCTAATTTATTCGTAAATCAATGAAACCTTTTCAAATTTTCACAATTCGCTGGGACACGCTTTATACATGTATATTTGTACATTTAAAGCGTTATAAAAACATTTTATACTTTCAATATCGTAATTTGTATTATTCTAAAAACCGTTCTAGTCATTTCAAATAAACCTTTAAATGATTTGATAAAGTATATGTATTAAATATATACATTTATAAAGGTAACGAAGTATACAACTTTTCAAAATGTAAAAATGTAATTCCTTTAATTACTTTTAAAAAGTCAACCACGCACCCACTCACTCATGCACAACAATTGTAGAATGACAAAAATTGTTGTTCTAGCTAAAATAAATACTATGCTGTGTATTTGACTAATTACTCAGAACTAGTCTAAGTGAAACAAAACTAACCTACATGTCTGTTATTGTTTGAGATTACACCAGTCAGTATTTTTTTGTAGTTGGTGTAACAAGGTTACCCAAAAAAAAAAGAGAGAGAGAGATAATCTTTTAAAATAAATATTCTATTGCATTGGGAGTACCATCAAATACAATATAACATATTACAGGGTGTATGGAAATAAGGGTAATCAAAAAAACACTTTAATAGTAAGTTTATTTTTAAAATTACGAGGTATAAACATCGTACATATAATTTTAAATTAAATTTCCTGTAGCATATAAAAATATCATTGAAAATGGCGACCTCCAGCCTTCACAGTTGTTGTTAGACTGTGGCAGTACATCCGCATGATTTAGTCCAATAACTTAACCAACGAAGCTTGATGACTCTAAAAATTTTATTTAGGCTTTGCAAATACCTTAGCCTTAAGGAGGGACTACAAACTGTAGCGTAAAAGATACAAAATCAGGTAGCTTTGAGGTCATTCTTCCGTGAGATTTGTGTTTATTTCCTTCCTTTAACAGTTGCTTGTACCTGAGCTATTTAAGCATAATGACAGCTAAGCTGCTCTCCTCCGAAACATTTTTCAAATGGTAACGGTAACTATGTTTATTTTCTATTTATTTTATATACAGGGAGCGGGGATCCAATTGTCGCCTACTTTAAACCTTGATAACTCGAAGACGAAATTATCAAATAAAAACCGGTTACCAAATAGGGAAGCTATTCTTGTCAGCTGAAGATCCGTAGTTCAGTTAGCATCATGCCGTCATCATATGAGGAGATAAAGAGCTATAAGTGGAACGAGGAGCTTTCGAGGTCCGCCGTAGTCATGGCATGGGTTAATAATGGAGGTGAAATCTCCAATTCAACGATTGCTTCAACCTTAGGAGTGAATTTACGAACTGTTCAGCGTATCCGTAAGAAGCTAGAGGACACCTGGGATGTTGATGCCACCATAAAGAGGGCACCCAAGGAGGAGGGTGCCGACAGGAAGGTCAGGGACACCGACTTTGTCGACAAGGTGAAGAAGATGGTTGAGGATGAGCCTACCAGGTCCATGAAGGCCATGGTGAGGGATCTGGGCTGCCATGAGAAAACAATAAGGGACTCAGCACCCTGTGATGTGTCCAAAATCTCCATGCAGTGGTTAACCGAGAACTGTTATGACGTCGTAACCAAGGATTTGTGGCCTCCTAACTCTCCCGACCTTAATCCTTTGGACTATTTTGTCTGGGGCTATGTCGAGAACCATACCAACAGACATCCCCATAGCACCAAGGCCAGCCTGATGGACTCCATCAAGGAGGTATTCGGCAAAATGTACAATGAGATGGTCAGAAGAGCATGCGGCCGGTTCAGAGGCCGTATCGATCCGTTATTGATGCCAACAATGATTATATCGAATGGAGGGCTACTTTATATGTATATGCTCGTCATAGTTTTGATTTTCAATAAAAAAGTTAAAAAATGTATATTTTGTATTGTTTTTTGTTGAAAAATATTTTGGCGACAATTTGATCCCCGCTCCCTTTATATATACGGGTGACATGGGATTTTCAGTCTTGAATAAACTGAACAAAGGTTAAAAAGATTCCTTGTCCATCAGGAGGTAAAAGGAGAATATGGAAACTGCTTAACTATGGATGACACTTTTATGCTTGCTCCTGGAAACTGTAAGCAGATAGACTCTGGAGTAATTTCCTTAATTAAGCAGTTACATATTCTTCCACTTAAAAAAAAAAAACATGATTACTGTGAGATTCCATCTCCTTTACTTCCTACAGTCTCTTCTTTTAAGGAATCTTTTTTCCGCTATATCACCAAATTTCTTATTCTCAAATTGCAAAGGCGTCTTTGTTGCATACCTTCAAATCAACTTTGACAGATTCATCCAAATTCAATCACACCAATTTAGCATTGATTAAAAAAAAAAGATTTAGGAGGCGATATCTACCCTTCACAAAATGCAATTTCTGTCTGTCATGAAACTAAACATATTTATATTCAACTTATTTTAATGGACAAAGCTTCTCCTTTTAATAACAAATTAATTCCTCTTTCAATTGTCAATCAAGTATTAAAAAGATTACTAAAAAAAATAATTAGGCTTTTAATGTTCTTAATGGACAAATGTTAGATGGAAATCAAACAGACAATCATATTTATGTATTGATTAAGGAGTTGGTATCAACTTATTCCAGGATCTGACTTTTTCATCCAGGGAAAGCCAATCATCTTCAATTGTACTCGGAATGTGTGAGAAGACAAATTGCAAGGTAGTTTTATTCCGTGGACAATAGGTATAATAATTTTATTAAATACATTAATAACTTGAATTTTATTAACGCAAAATAATATAATAGAACGACCGTAGCAATTATTACTTAATACTCTAATAATTATATCATAGATAATTAAGGAATAATTAATATTTTAATTGATAAATATGTTTATAAGACCACATTTTAAAAAATTATAGCAAAAAATAAAATTGTGTAATACATAAATGTCAACACTTAACTATTTCATTCGGGTAGATAATTTCGCCTTCTTTTCTGTTTCTCCTATTCTTCATTCGGCAGACACGTTGCTCTTCTAGTTCTTTATTTATATTCTTTGATCCGTGCACACTTTAAAGGAGATTATAATATTTAGAGAAGAAAAAAAGAAAAGAAAATTAGACAAAGGATTTTTGACAATAATATGAGTGATAAGCGAACGATAGTTCAACTTGTAGATTTTTTCTTCTTTAAACCTTATAATCTCCAATTTTTTTAATCAGAAGAGTTCATAACTGTTTTTAATTTTTTGATGTCCCGGGTAAGGCCGGGTAAACCTAATATATCTCCTTATAAAAAAGGGGGCAAAGATATATATCAACACCAACATGTAGTGAGAATTTTTAGCTTTATATTAAGGAGAAGCATTCTTTATTAATTTCAATTTCTTAATCTCCAGGAAACAATGAACAAATTAACTTTTGTTTATATATTAAATATAATTTTTGGCCAAAGGACCCAAATAGTACTTCAACGAAAGATCAGGTCCGCAAATTGTTTTTTTGGCATAATTTACATTCGGCAAATTTTCAACAAGTGTAGGAATTATCTCCTGGGTCCACAAGATATGTAATAGCCATTTTAAAGGACTTTTTGCCTATTCATCAATCCAAATGTTAAACGTCATATTTAAAATGACTATTTTGAACGATTTAGCAAGATATGGCGAGAATCAATGGAAAAAGTAAAGTTGATATATATTCTCCAAAATATTCATTTTCAAGTTTTCATAGTTTTTATTGTCAATTTTGACTTATTTTTTATTCTGTTTCTTATTAAATTAAAGAAATATATATAATGATAGTAATTGTTCACACAGAATTAATTAATATTTAAATTAAAAATTAGTTTTCTTTTTTGTAAATTCACACTTAAAACGTAAATAATGAATTAAAATTCGTAATATACATATATCTTATGATTGTATAATCTTAGTGCAAATTCTATGACATATTGAAAAATATTTTAGAGTTGAAGCATATAATATATATGTAAGTATATAGAATAAAATATTTATGAAAAGAAAAAGTTGATTTTTGTATGGAGAACAAAAAAGTTAATGTTATTTAAAGCTCCATTCAATGTTTTGACATTATTCATATTTTTTGTCAGTAAAAATATGTTTTGCGTTCAATAAAATATTTTTTGAATGGCTTTTAACGTTTTACTACACTTTTTTTATCTTGATGAATCTTTATAGTAAGAATAATTATTAATTAATTTTATTTGACTAGTTACTACAAAAACAATCTTGTACAAAAGTCAAGAAAAGGAAAAATGCCGAACTTTTTTTTCAAATCTACAAACTAATTCATGGATATTTTTCATTCAATTATAAGATAATATTTAAATTTATGGAGTTTAAAAATTACAGAATCTTTACAATCTTTATTTGGTTTATATGACTAAGTTTGGCTCTGATAAATTATTTTAAACTAAACATTACTTTCAGTTTTTTCACTGTGACGATGTATTTTTGTTAGTTTAAGTCAAATCTGGAGCGTATTCAAAAGATAACTTATAATAATTTGTAAAATTATACAAATGCAGTCTGGACACAATTTAAAAAAAATTATATTAGCCTGCTTTTGTGACACATATTTTTGTAGAAACTAGTATGTGAACCATTAATGATGCCATTAATAACTCAAATTTATTTATTGATTCAAAATACATCTTCCGTATACAGCGTGTCCCAACAAATACTGAACAAAGATTTTGAGAGGTTTCATTAACTTAACAAATAATTAGATTTTTTTCCAAAAATATCAATTAGTAAAGTAATTTAAAAAAATCCTTAAGCAAGGATCTTCATCAGATCATGGACTCCTGAGACATAGGGGAAAAAATCGTTTGTCAGGGCTTCTTGACACAGGAATGGCATCATCTCTTACTCCAAAGGTCTTGTTACCTAGTTTAACCAGCTGAAACATGAAATACCCTTTAGAGGAAAAAATGCAAAAAAAAATATCATCAAAAATGATATGATGGCAACTTGGCAAATTTTTGACCCTGTTTAATGTGATTTCCTTCTCAAGAGACTGCAGCCCTCTTGACTACTGAATTTGGTGCAACAGGGATATTTGAGAGCGTAATCAACACTTACGACTAAGAATTTAGCAGACACGTGTACGGCTGTGAAAGAAGTCACAAACACTTCCATTGCTACTGTCGAGGATCCATCTTCTTCACCCACTGTGGCACTTTTGATTAAGAAGAGACCTAGTGAAGTTTTTTCCGAGTCCTCAACATCTGCCAAATTCAAAAAAGTATGTTATTATCATTCAAAATTTGAATTAAATGCAACTCTGTGCTCTGGTATTGATTGTCATTTTAATTCATTTATTCAAAATACCTACATATATTGTCCTCAGTTGCATGGTACCGAGACATTAAACAAACCTTCAAATTTCTTATTAAATAAAGATAATAGAAATTTAATTTTTTTTTCTTGTAGATACTAGTGCCGCCCAGGTATTCGTTTTATCACCGACGAACTGTAAAGATTTAATTGGTGTGAGAATGTCACCTATCTTTGGTTATGGAGGAACTCTAGTGGAAGTTCTTGATACTAAAACTTTAAGGGTACAGATAGAAAATCCTGGAACTTTCTAATGAAACTTTATCGTCGTATCCAGAGGCCACCCTATTTCAGGGGCATATTTTCTTGATTTCTAGAAAATTGATATTGACCTATTCAATAACAAATGTGTTTTAATGAACCATGCGTTATTTTATAATTATCAAAAGCCAAATGGGTTCAATCTCAATACCTTGAAGTTTTTGATGATACAAAATTTATTGAATCTTACACAGCTCATGGAATTGAACATCACATTGAAACTAAGGGCCCTCCTTACTTAACAAAATCTCGCAAGCTGGATGGTGTGAAACTCAAATTTGTTAAAGATAAAATGATGGACTTCTGGAGAAGCGAATAGTTCGTCCATTTTCTTCAAAATTTTCATCAGCAATTCATGTAGTACCTAAAGCCAAAGAAGGCTGGCGAATACGTGGTGATTATTGTCAATTAAATATTCATGACTGATCTAGATCGATATCCTCTTCAATGCTTAAGGGATTTCGTAGCCAATCTAAGAGGAATTAAATTGTTTTGGAAATTGGACTTGTACAGAGCTTACAATCAAATACCCATGAGTGAAGACTCCTTCAGTAAAACAGCTATAATTATGCCATTTGGGTTGAACGAGTACTTGAGAATACCGTTGTGGCTTAATATTCCTGACAAGACATTCCAACAACTCATCGATTCTATTTTAAGGGTAATTAAAAATGTCTTTGTGTATCTTGATGATATATTGATTACTTCTTCTCGGACAAGGGATGAACATAAACGCAGTTTTTTTGCAGCTTAAAACTTCCGTCTAGGTACTTTCTCTTGAAAAATAATTCTAGTTTTTTTGGGACTCTGTTGAGTTTCTTGGACATTCTATTTCACCGGAGGGTTTTAAATCTCTTAAATCGAAAGTTGAAGCTATTGCATGAATTTCATCTCTAAAATCGAAAGATGATTTACAGAGATTTTTAGGCATGTCTCAATTCTATTCAAAATTCATCAAAAGTTTGTCAAAATGGACAGCACTGTTATATCCAATTTTAAAGAAAAAATATAATTAAAATGGAATGGAATGTGAAGGAGCTTTTCAAGATATAAAACACAGTTTATCCTCAAGTAATCAACTTTAACTCGTTGCCTTTAGCCCTTACAAGAGATGCGTTAGATACTAGAATGGAAGCCGTTCCAGAACAGAAAGTGAATGGGCGCTGACAACCACTATCATTTTGGTCTAAAGTCTTATCTGAAACGCAAAAGAAATATTCAACTTTTGACATTACTTAGTATTAAGGAAAGCATTAAACATTTTCTGTGGGTATTGGATGGACAAAATGTGAGAATATTCACAGATCATAAGCCTGTAGTGTTAGGGATAGACATCCGCAATCTCTCCTGTACTCCAAGTCAATTCTGTACATTTGCATATGTAGCAGAGTTTAATTGCAGGATTGAGCAAGTTTCTGGAAAATTACAACACACTACTGATATTCTTTCGAGAAATGGCAACAGCATCAAATTAAGTCCCAATTTTCTTCAAAATGTCATTGACGATCAAAGACTCAATGACCCTAAATTATTAAATTTTAAAATTAAAACTTATCTATAGTGTGTTTCAGGACTTTTACATGCAGGCATTGACAGCGAAGACTTATTTCGTGTTGTAGTGTTATCTCCAGAACTTCGCCGACAAATTATTCATTCATCCGGGATTCAAAGAGACTTTAAAAAGTGTATCACTATTCTACGCTTGGCCTAAATTACGTTCTTGTATTTTTTTAAATACAGAACAATGCATTTCAACAAAAGAAGCCTTTTAGAATATCCAAGCCCACTTCTAATTTCGATTCACCATCCGTGAGACTTACTTTAATTCAGAATGATATAATTGGCACATTCACACTTGTCAAAGGACAGCACTATGCCCTTACTATAATGGATCGGTATACGAGGTGGACGGAAGTGATCCCAATTCTAAATATCATCTCTAGTAAAGTAGTTGGAGCTGTCTTGGACGGTTGGATGACCTGATGTCATTGTGCCAGACCGGGTGACGAAATTCACTAGTGATATTTAGACGTGGTTTGCTGGGCACTTGGAATCGCGAATAGGACGCCCGCATCATATCACCCTGAAGCTAACGGGATTATTGAACGGTTCTACAGATCCCTAAAAACTGGACTAGTTGCACGGATACTAGAAAAGAAAGAAAAAGGGATGAATGCTCTGCCTGTTGTTTTGTGGGGACTGACGAATGTAGTACCAATGGATCAAGGATCTAAATATTCGCCCTTGCCGTTACTTACTGGTCGCTCGAGAGCTTTGACTTCACGCCTCTTTGATTTGTTTCCTATTCCTAATGCCGACGCCGATATGGGGCACTTCTTCGAAACGATGGAGAAGGTGGCTCACGTTCCCCCGCGCCAAAGTCGACAATGTCTCCAAAGATAGACTTCGCCTGCTGTTGTTTTCTATTTATATTGCTTGATTATATTTTGTTTTATTTCTTTGTACTAGAAGATAAAAAAAAAGGAAATTTTCTTTTTCTTTCGTCGAAGGGGGACTGTTGAAGTAAGTTTGATTTGATCAAACTGATCACTTCTCCTTTCTCTTATTATTAATCTAGAATATTATTAGTAGATATTTGAACATACTTTATACTTATATGTATGTATTTCATTAAATTAAAACTCTACAATGTATTCTTATTTGATACTATATTTGTTATAATATTGCTTCGTAAAATTTTATTAAAAGTGTAACTACAGATTTGTATTTTTATATTATGAGATATCCAAAAAAGTTTCATATAAACAATGAGATGGCCAATATATACAACAAGAAATTGTAGTCCTGCCCTGTTGGAAACAGAGGCTACGTTAAATTTAACGTATTACATTGTTTATTTATTAAAAATAATATATTATGAAATAGCCATGATGTATCAAGTGAGAGGAGGGAATCGACAGCTCACAACAAAATACTTAGAGTATTTTAATGTTGACAAGGTAAGATCGTGTAGAGAGTCCTTCAAAGAATGAGGTAATGATTACATAAAACAATTTTATCTAATATATAAATACATCAAATATACTTCAATTGCTCATTGAAAGGGTAAACGCCTCCTTCAACTTGATTCAGATCGTTTGAAAATGATTAAAAATTCTCATATTATGTACTTATAAAAAGGGCGCTTGTATTGTATTTTTATACATTCTAAATGCGCCTTGTTGTTTTTTTTATATTTTTTTTCTTCTAGTTAATGTCTTCTTATCAAATCATCTATACAAATACAAATGAATTTATTTTAAGTGCAGAATATTTCAAATTATGCGATATATGTTACATAGAAAGGTATAACGCTTTAGGATGGTTAGTTTTTCTTCTTCTTTTTTTTGATTTTCGATTATGGCTTGTTCGAAAAAGTTGTGATATGGGAGAGAAATAACTTCTACGAATTTTTATTGTTCTTTACAATGTCATCTTTATGTAACACTTCTAATTCAAAATTTGAAAGGAGAAAATATTTATTATTTCCTTAATAAAGATTAAAAAACAACATTCATCATTATATTACATTAATTAATTATGATAGACCTTTTTCTAACCTATAAAAAAAACATATTTTTTTTTCTTTGTTTCTAAAGCTACCGTATGAAGCAAGAAAAGAGAATAACACACGGAAAGGTTGATCTTTCCTTTCTGAAAATCTAAAAAAAAGGGATGCACTCTATTCGCAGAGTATGAAATTTTCCTAATTTTTATCTCTGTTTGTAATACAAAGGATAATTTTAGAAAAACAACATTGAAATACTTTATAAATACTTTTTATAATTTCTATAAAAATTATTTTATGCAATAATACTAAAGTTGTCTTTTCAGTATATATATTTATTAAATAAAGAGTTTTTTCCTTTTTTCATAATTTGGGTGAGATATTCGACCTTAAGATGACCACGTCGGACAATGCAGTTTTGCCATGCCAATTTTTATGGCATATGAAAACTTTTCCGCAATTGTTGTAATCGAAATTCGAAAAAAGTTGAAAACAAAACACTCATCTCAAGGTACTGGAATAATTTTATAATTAGGTATGTTAAATGCACTTCCATCCAATATGAAAAATAATTCTTCCTTCACAACAACTAATATAATAAGCTTACATGTATTCCTTATTAATTTCTTCAGAATTAGCTCCAATAAGCGTAGAAAAAAGAAAGATATATTATTGATAAGAACGTGATTTGAAAATAAAAGTCTATAGAAATAAACCCATATTTAATCTCGTGTGTACTTTTCAATAAAACAAATATATATTATTCTCTTTGTAGTTGAAATCTGAGTATAGTGCTTTATTTTAAAAATCTGTTATTAGAATAATTATATTCTTAAATAATTTGATGAGAGAACATCTAAATATATAGTTCACATGCTCTTGAATGATGGGAAGAAGTCCACATTTCTTCGATTCATTAAAGTCTAGTCCTTCAATTTTTCGTAAGAAATTGTCGTTGGCTTATTAAGCCAAAAAAAATCAGAACACTATTCATCTTGCAAAAAACATACTTATATTCATTATAACAAAATATACTGAGCGGTCTATTAACATCTGAACTCTTTGAATTTTAAACTTCAACAGTATATAATTTATTAATTAAAATTACAATTTCAACAAAATTAATACTACAAATAGATGTGTGTCTGATCTCTTTGAATCATTAATGTAACCACCCTTAGCAGGAATAATGGCTTTCAGGTGGTGGTGGAAGGCCTTATACCCGATTTGGATTTGGTAGACTGTCATGGAGTCCCAATTCTGTGGCTTTGATGGGCTTGGTGCTCGAAGGAAGGACGCTGCAGGCCTTTCCCTCAAAAGAAGTTGGCATCAGGGCTCTCCGGGGCCAAACGTTTAAAAAAAGAGTTCAATAGTTATAAAAATACTCCTTCAAAAGAGTCTTGCAATGGGGGAAATAAAAATTCTTGCATAGTCAAAAGTGGCCTTTCCACCCCTCATAAGGATATTTCCATACATTGTTTTGATAAATTTCTGGACATTCAAGGGTGGCTTTGGACTACTATGTGCGGGTGTCTCTGAGAGAGAGTCAAATAAAAGTGCACATAACACAGTAAACTCCTTGCGTGCTTCAAGTTTTGAGGTTTTGTCCATCATGGATAAGGACTAATTAATCAAGAAGTGAGGTTGAAGATAGAGGGGGTTGACTAAAGAGATGTTTTTAAATATAATGGACCCCTTCGTGTAAGCGCATAATGATTGTGAATGTTTGAATTAATTTTGGGTAATTAATTGTAATATACATCATCCATTAATTTTCCAGATATAAAATCTTCAACCTGTATTTAATGTTTATATATTAACCTTCAAAATTAATACCTCTATATAATTAATTATTAGTTAATAAACAAAGAAACATGTAGGATCTTTATTTATTAAGCAATTTTTATTAAATATGTATACATGATAACTATTGTGTCCTAAAAAATATTTATTTTTTGAGAGATCTTGATATCCATAAATGTATTTTATATATAACTACTTCATTGTATATTTAAATAATTGGTTGTTTGTGTTGTATCATATCGCTTTTAATTGAGTTTAATTGTATATGTGTATATATATTAAATGGGTATTTAGTAAGTATAATTTAATTCAGTAGCTGCACCAAGAAGCAATTGCATTATAAGGGAATACCTTAATGCAGATAATTGTGAAAAAAATCAACTTTTCAGTGAATTAATTCAGAAAAAAACGAATTTTGAGGAGTAATTTTTGAAGGAACACCATTTTTCTAATAATGCCATTAATTTTACATAGTTAAGTAATATTGTTTCAAATATTTATTCCTTAGCAATTGATATAAATTTTTCAAAAATACAAAAATCATTTGAGGGGAAATTTAAAAAATCATAATGCTTCATATACCTCATGTAGCATATTTAAGTTTGCACTTAAAAGAAATGGTGACAGTTGTGATTAGGTTTTTTTTTATAAAAGATAAGCTGCGTTATATTCTAACAATTATTATTATTTAATTTTTTTGCTCATAAATATTAGCTGCATCTTCAAAGATCACACCCTCAGCTGGACGACCGTGTATGTCATTAAAAAGCGATTAGAAAGCTCAAAAAACATTAGTTAAAAAGACCGGGTAAGGTCGGAAACAAAGAATAAGAGCAAAGTTAATGATTATGCGTTTCAAAAACTGCCTTGCTAGAAATCCAGGGAGGACAATTCCCATTATAGCCAGGATAATGAATGGAAGCGAGGATTGAATCTGAAGGATAATTAAAGAACACTGTGTATCAAAACCAAGATTAAGGAGTAAGACACAGCTCATTATGGCCACAAAGGAGAAGAAGTTGTCTATAGTCATGTGAATCAGTTCAAGAACATATGGCATCCATGTTCCCCCAATCTTAATCATTTTAGGCAAGGGTCGACCTGCAAAAAACCTTATGGGTCTTTGAGGTCCCTGGAGTCTACCATCAAGGTTGGCTGTTCTGACTTGTCAGATGATTACATGTGTAAGGCTTGTACATTCCTTAGGAAGAGGATGGAGGCTGTCATTGAGGCTAAGGAGGGCATATTCAATAAATAACGACGATTTTACTTAAAAGTCCCTCAAAATAACTTCATTTTATTCTGATTGTCTTAAAAAACTGGATATTTCAGAGTTATAATACTAATTATATAAGTCAGCAGTCCCCCCATTAAATTGGAATACAATCCGTCAAAATTTGTTGCTGTCACTTTAACCAGGATCATTTGTAACATAAAAAAATGAAATTGAGTTAGAAATACAAACAATGATATAATAATTTTTTAGAATCAAACAACTCTACGCTTTTAAAAGTGTAGAATTAACACCTTTCAATGAATTACAGCAGATTAAAATATAATCAGATTGAAATATATATATGATTTTATAACCCCTAAGTATTATGTTGAATTTTGATGTGTATATGCCAAAAAATCTCGTAGTATTGACATTAAAATCATTATGTGTTGTAACTGCATTTAGTCTTTACTAATTTCTGTATGAATATTTTGATTCTTACTGCCTAATAATGAAGAACGTGTAGTTTTTTTTTTATTCATGGCATTACAAAAATCAAAGCATATCCTCTTTGTTTTACATTCTCTAAGAAATTAAGTAAGCGTAAACAAACAAATTAAAACAAAGGAAATTGTATGATACTCTTATTTTTTGAAAAAGGTAATATTTTCAAGCCTTTTAAATTCGAGGATAAATATTCGATATAATTTATAATTATCAAAAGTGTATTAAATACATATAATTGCTTGACTTGTACACTAGAGTGGTTTTATTTCCAACTTTTATGGAATTTCGATTACGACTGGTATGGAAATGTTTTCATATGGTATAAAAATTACTTATGCAAAATTAAAACTCACATCTTCATCAAATTATGGAAAAAGGCAAACATTTTCCCTTAGTGAACATTCAGAAGACATTATTAGTTATATTGCAATACGTAATTTAGATTAAAATTTTTATGGAACAAAAATAGAAAAAAAATTAGGCAAATTTGATAATCAGTGTATAGTGTGCGGCCTGTTTAAACATTTTTGGAAAGGAAAATATCTTTTTTTTTTTATGTTATTATATCTTTTTGAATAACATATGGTACTCCTTTTAAAAAAACTTTAAAGGTATTTTTAAATGTCAGAATAAATCATGTCTATCATCATTGATTAATGCAAAATAAATATTAGGAATTATCTATTGACGTAATAGATAACTTTTATCTCTTTTCAAAATTTGCAACTAGATTTACTTCTTAAAGGGGAACCAGTAGGAAAAATAAATTTTGGATATGTTATTTACTTACCATATTACACCTTTTCCAAAATAACCTTAATCAAATTTCAAAAAAATTGAGAACAAACCACCCTTTTTTTCTTTATACATACTTTAATATACTTAAAACTACTTCAAACGTTAAACAAAATTTTGTATCAAGGACTAACTCTTGTAAAATGAATCATATGTACGTTAAATGACAGCTAAATTAAGTCATCTGAAAAGAAGAATGCATGCAAATAATAACTTATCTTAATCACGTTTATTTCGAAATGAATATTTCTTTTTTTTAATAAGTACCTATATTAAAAACGCTTGCTAACGCCGACATCTTTAGAATTGTCAAAATCATAACAATAATAACAATGCTTGATAAAGTAATAAGAATTGAAAAAATATTCATACCATCTATAGATTGTGCATATATTTTTTTTATTACTATCACGAACAAACTACTTTCTTTGCATTTTTTAGCTTTGTTATCCAAATGTTTAATTATTCATTTTACTACCTCCTTATTCAAAATAAATGACCAATCATGGGACTAAAGTGGGATTTATTTCAAAGTTATATGATTTAATATAATTTGATTTAAAAGATTCGTACAAACAATTCATTGCTAAACGCTTGCATAATGCGAAGTAAAATATGCAGAGCTTTTCAAGGTTAGTTATTTGATGTCCAAGGTTGTGCTTTCATCAGTCTAGCGGTTCATGTGTATCTTAAACTGCTAGAACTGGAACCGACAAAGTCTAACCCATACTACAATATACCGCGTGTCCGGAAAGTCCTGACTGATTTCTTACTTCCAACTTCATTCAGATCTACAAGGACTAAAAGTAGAGATACAGAGAAATGTTTTTTATAAAAAAACTTCGCTTGATTATAATCTATAATATGTTTTAAACCACTTGGCCTTTAGCTTCCATAACAGCCACAACACGGGGACGGAAGGAGGAGCAGGTGTTCTTGATGTAGGTGGGGGTCCATCTTGGCCCAGGCCTTGGTGATACTGGCCTTAAGAGCTTTGGTACTGCTGTGGCGTTTTTTGCAAACCTGCCTCTCAATGTGCGCCCAGATGCTGAAATCCAAGGGGTTCAGGTCGGGGGAGGAGGGGGACCAGAAGTCGTAGGGCCAAAATTCCACATTCTCCTTCAACCACTTCTGGGTGTTCTTGGCTGTGTGTGCGGGTGCCCCATCCTGCTGGAAAAACACCCTCTTGACAGGATACTCCTTCCTGATCCATGGGACCACCTTGGTCTTGAGCACCTTGATGTACTCCTCCAAGGTGAGCCTGTAGTCCTCTCGGAAGAAGACTGGAGGCATGGCTTTACCATCTGAACCAACAACTCCAAGCATCATGATGCTGGCTGGGTGATTGGTCATGGACACATACTTATCAGATCCCACATAACCATTAAGGCTAATGTAGCGATCATTTTTGCGGTTGAAGACTGGATCCACTGTAAAAGTTTTCTCATCGGAAAAAATGAGAATTCTGTCCCCATTGCTTTTCATGTTGTTCAAAATCTTCTTGCATCGGATGTATCTGGCCTCCATATTGGCCATGGACAACATGGGACGGGTGGTGCGGACCAAGGACTTGCCCTAAATGTCCTTGACAATGTTGGCAGCAGTAGTCTTACCCATGTTGTTCTTCTTGGCAATTGTTCTGATACTCAGAAGAGGTTGTATCTTGATCTGGGCCCTGATCTTCTTCTTGGTGGCCTTTAAGACAGGTCTTCTACTTCGAGGTTTGTCTTCAAGGCCTTCCCCCTTGTCCAACCTCCTCTTGATCCTGCCAATGGTGCTGGCGGACATGCTGGTGGCCTCAGAGATCTCCTTGTGGCTGATTCCTGCACGAAGCAGAGCAGCTACTTCATGTCTTTAAGCCTCCATGTCAAAAACAAGTATGAATTTCGAAATATTATTGAAACAAAACTTGTTAATCTGAAAACGGTCTTTAACTTTTATTTACGCAACGTTTACGTAAAAAGTCTCTGAAACCTCAAAAAAAGCCATCGAAGGTACCGGTCAAGACTTTCGGTTCTTGTGCGTTTGTTCCTATATAAAAAAATAAAATATATATTATTAAAAAAATAAGCTTTCCCAATAAGTCAATTTTCTGATTTGATTTTTTTTTTTGTGAAATTGCAGCCTTTCCAATGATTTTTTTTACCTCACCAGGGAGATAAAGTGTATTTTACTTCCGAATAGTTAAAGGCTTTTTATGGATCTGGAACGGTAGATTTAGGCACCAGACAGTGAAAATAGAATGGGAAGGGGTGGGCTAGAATATGGATCTATTTTTGCAACTAAGCTTGTTGGGGGCCCTATAATAAGATACCTAGAATATTTCATAACCCAGGTTTTCCCAAAATTTACTTTGGCAAGGTCCCCTACACTAATATATCTTTAGCTAAGGTCCCCTTTATAGGGAACATGTGTGGACTGAAAGCAATACTCAATTCTCCATCTCTCTGTATACCTCTCCCCTCCCTAGCCTCCCCTCTTGGCCCCACTTTGAAAACCATTTTCTTAAGCAACCTTAGTAGTCGGAGCTTCTTCTGGAACTTGAAGGACTGTGCACTCTACATATGAGATAGCTGCAGTCTTGTTTGTATCTAATATAATTTCCTGGATCCGAATTTTGTAGCGACGATCCTTGTTTCAATGCCTGTTACCAAACTGAGCCTGTTGAAAAAGGAAGCAAGACCGAAGACAGGAACCAAGACCAATAAAGCTAAACCAATAAAGAGGCCGAAACTGTTGGAAAAACCGAAACCGGGACCGATATAACTGCTGAACCTGAACTGGCCAAAACCTTGTTGATGTCTACTTAAAAATCTTAAAACGATGATAAAAAACTACTGCAAATGTGGAGTGTGCAATTTAAAATGGTGTATTGGACTTTAAATCAATCTGTATACCTTAGGTTAAATATTTTTATTTACTAGGTGGCATTATGAAAAGTAACAACTATTCCGGTTAATAAATAATAAAAAAACTAATTTTCAACATTGAGGCGAAAAGGTAGAGAGTGTCTGATTTTCTACAAACCTAGTCAGTTTCAAGTAAAGCATGAAGGTCGTATGGTGCTCCCATAGTCTTGTTTACAAGATTAAAAGCATGTGGTTTCACTTCAGAGCCTTAGGAAGTAATTTGACAGGGTGAGACGTCGGAAAATGGGTAACATGGAGCAAATGAACACCACAATAACCAGAAGTCTATTCATGTCGATGAGGTAGTATGCTAGTACTTTCAATGTTAGTGATTAGACTGTCAGGAGGTATATGAAGGATTTGATGGATGGCCTCGTATGTACGACAAAATGGGGAAAAACTGTTGACTTGGTCTCCGATTGGGCTACCCTACTCACCGAATGTTCACTCCTAGACTATGAATGTAAGACCTCTGTCAAACAGCAGTGGGTGGCCATGACTGAAGCCTTCATCAAGAAGTGATGCAGCACCTAAAGTCCCAGGTTGGAAGCCATAGTAGCATTCAAAGGAAATCATGTTGAAAAATAGAAAGCAGTCTTTGATAAGCTTCAATCTTCCACTCCTTTTTATTTGCAAAAGTTTACCCTATCTGTTCGTTATCAAGAAATACAGGATTTTAAATGGCACAGTGGTTACGATGCGGCTTATTAAGTGATAGTAAAGTTGAGTAAAACTTTGACGTAAACTAATTAATTTAATACAAAAAAATTATTGAGGTATAAGAGGGTGGTTCGAAAAGTTTCGGAACTCAACGTGCACCATATAAATAATAAAGGCTTCCAATTTCAAGTCTGAAATGTTACTCAAAATCGTTTTATGAGTCTCATATTTATTTTAAAGTCAAATTCACGGAATTTCCACACAACCTGTGCTAACGCAAGGTTTTTTGTTTTTTTTAATTGAATAAATTTTGATCAAGAAGTTTTGATTTATGACATTCCTTGCTGTAGGTGAATTGATAATGCAGTCAATATTTTATATGAAAAAGGATTTTTTTAAATTAAATTATTGTATAACATCTCAAGAATATCCAATTACATATAAACAATATAATAATGATAGTATGTAAGTAGTTATGAGATCAATAGAAATTGGTATGATTTACTAATTTAACTTAGTTCCAGATTATTTGTCAACTTTTTTCTTTTATAAGAAAGGTTGTATGATATATTTTTTTTGGGGAAGGAGTTAGTAATTTCAAATTTATTTATTTATAACTTTTTCCACTATAAAATTAAAACAGAGTTTTGAAATCACAATTACAGACCATTTGCATAGATTATATAAAGTATATAATTTATTTTATTGTACATTATTTTGTAAAAGTGCATTTAGTATTAATAATTTTTCCCCATATCTCTTTAAATGATAGAATAAAAAAGATGATGGATACATCATCATTTCATGCATTGCTTTTGCTATTATATTTTTAAATTTAATGTTAAAAAAATTTGTTGAAATATCTTTGAATATTAAAAAAATGTAGATTTACATCATGTCTACATATTACAAGTTTTTATTCGTTTCATTTACATATAGTAATTTATTTTTAAGTCAATGTTTTTAACTAGTTTGTAGGAGTATAGCTACTCCTCACAAAAGTGTATATGTGATGCGTCAACACAAATTAAATATCAGATAAAAATTTAAAAAATCCCTATATATTGTGATACTTCATAAATATAAACACATAAATCTTTAATTGGCTTATTTTAGTCAAATTTAGCTTTATATTCTAATTTTGGTGATATGTTGATATACCTAACAATATTATCATTATTATAATAATCTTAAAATAATATTTGAGATTTAAATTACCTCCTCTATGATCTTTCTTATAGAATCATTTTTGTATCAGCGATTAGGGAATTTTTACAATCTATGGATCTATAAATGCGATTCGGGGCGTCTCTGAATGATTAATAATATATTATAGTTTTTTAGAGAATAAAAACATGCATTGATATTAAATCAAAGTAATATTAACTGAAAATTTATATGAAATATATAAACTTTGTAATTTTGTTATAGATTAAGGGCGAGAAAAGTCAGATAATTAAATTAAAAAAATTATTATTGACATTGTAATAGTTAATTTTGATATGGACTTTGTAAATGACATTGTATGTAATAACGTATTCATAATAAATTTTAATATATATAAAAATATCTAATAGAGGGATCATTTTTTGATAGGTAGGATTCGGTAAAATAGTTGTATCTTCGTTTTTTGCTCATAACCCTTCAGTTACAAAAAAACTAGAACTATTTTTTTTTGATCTTCGATTGAAACGTTTTAGTAAAAAAAATATGTTAATACTAAACCATTTGTGCTTAAAAAGAAAAATAATGGAAGCAATGATTAAAAAGTGATTAAAAAACTCAAATAAAACGAATTTGCTTCTCAAAAGTCAGTGATTCATAGGAAAATATTATAGAGACAGACCTTTTTGGTGCATGTCGAGAGGAACACCTGCAATGTCAGTTATCCAAACACATGAGGCCCTCAAGGCCTCAATTGCATCGGCAAATGTCCGTTTGGCACATTGTCCTTTGGAATTATTATTTTAGGGTAATTGTACTAAAGCCTGTTTTAAAATAGGTTTGACACAATTGTAGGCATACTTAAAAGTAATATAAAATTTTTTTATATAGTTTTTCTATTTAACATGCAACTCATTTTTTTTTTACAAACCTACATTATATAAAATTATAACTTTGTACATAAATATAGCAAGGATATAAAATTAAGTATCAAAATGGAAATGATATGTATTGTGATGAGTATGAAAGTAGTCTTGCTCTATCTCTCCCTGCTCTCATTACAATTAAATTATGAATTATTTCAAATGATGGATGATGCTGAGCGTTGTAATTTATTTTTAATGGGTTTCTCAGATGGAGAGGACTCTTCATCGCGGGTTTCAACACATACTGAGTTATTTTCTGAAAATATAATAGAATTATTTAGATACATATAACGTACTTTTTTTGTTAGAACATACATATTATACAAGTCTAAAGATATACATTTAATCAAAATATACTATGTAGAACGGAAATAACAAATTATATATAATTGATAACAAAACGAAACTAATTTTTTATATAATATATTAAAGAATTAGATCCTTATCATTAGATTGGATATGTTAATAACTACATATACATAAATTGTGTAGACAAAAGTACATTTATTCATTGGTTAGAGCCTTATAAATTATATGTTCCAACTGGGGAAAAATAATGTGTATCCATATAAAATATAAAAACCTCATATACAGGGTGGGGATTTTAAAACCATAAAATTTAAGGATAATGTATAATGCAATTTATTTCCCAAAATTAATTATGCAATTCTCAAATCTTTGCTCTTACTTAACAGAGTCCGTAGTGAAATACGGTGGTGTTCTGAAAAGTATTTGACTTCAACGTGAAGATGGCAGAATTGGTAAATAAAAGCGAGTCACATCTATTTAGTGACAGTTATTCACCAATATATTAGCCATTTTAGACACACAATTGTTATGTATCAGTCGTTTGAGTGAGAATATATGACAGTGTTTTGGTGAAAATGGATAAAATCGAGTTCAGTTTATATATATATTTATTGTAATTGTAAACTCTAAATAGATAAAAACAATATAAGGCTATTTGTGTTAAAATTTGACACGTCTAAGTCAATCTATCATGGAGTAATTGAGCCAAAAACAAAAAGTATCATGTGAACAATTATTTTTAGAGAAAACGCTGAGTACTATTTGGACAAGTTATGGGGATCGGATTATCGCTTGGAGGATTTAGTAGAGTTACAAAGAGACTATGTTACAAAAGGAAAAACTTAGGAAAAATATTTGTAGCTTTCTTAGATTGGAAAAATTTTAGACCACCCTTGTACATCACTCAAACCAACTACCTCTAGCTGCAACCACACCCTTCAACCTTCCCTGAACCTGACACGGGCCTTAATGAGGTTATCCTTATCCATGATGACCTCTGCTTCGAGAACAAAAGCCTGCAAGGAATCAAGTTTGTTATTTGCACGTTTATTGGATTCTCTCTCCGAGACATCCCCCACATATTAGTTCAAGGGATTCAGAGCCGGTGAGATTGGAGGCCACATTTCCTTTGTCCTTATGCTTCGGGAAATATAAAATTTACTTATCCTCATCCCTGGATGTTACATACACTAAAGTATAAAACGGAAGAGAGAAGATAAATATAATAAGTTTATAAACTTTGTGTTTATACTCAGGCGGTTTTGTCATTTTTATGTACCAATGGGGATTTGGAAGGATCTCCTCAGTTGTAATATATATCTAAATTATTTCTGCTCGCCATCTACATTGTTATAATATTTTTTTAGATCAAGGTTGAGTAAATAGATGAAATTGATTTAGTTACATATTTTTTAGTTTCATTTACTATTTCCAATGTATTGTCACCTCTTTCCAATTAGTCTCTTTAAATAAATAATTGGTAAATTTCAAATTTGTCACCATTTTATAAACAATCATATCAATAGTTTAACTATATTATTCAATTTATATACTTCAATAATGCAAATAAACAATTTTGTAGACTAACTGAAGTCATCCTTTAAGATGTTATTTCTAAAATATCCTTTTCTAAAGAGGCATATGTTAAAACAACCAATATTAGTAAGAGGGTAAATTTTAATATGTTTTTGTGGTTACTTATGTGTCGGTCCTAATTTAGGACTGAAGACTGTAGTTCGGTCCAGCTAATCTCGAACCAGTCATGTTCAATCTTGAAAAAGACTATAATATACGGTCCTTAACACAACTTTTTTTTTTTTTTTTTTTTTTTTTTTTTTGTAATTATAGTAATGACTGTCCAAAGAACCAGTTCAAAGACGGGATTGGACCAAATAAATAAGGACTTATAGGACAGTGGCTGGTAAATGTTTTATGAATATTAGATATTCCGTACTCAGCAGACAAAGTATGGTATTTAAAGATTTGTGGCAATAATCATATGAAAATATACATGATTGTTTACTTTAGACAACAAAATCGATGTATTTTCATTAGTTATCTACAATAAGGTTTTGGACTTGTAAAATTAATATAGGGTTACATAAAATTTGGATATAACTCTGTCAAATTACGCTGGGGATCAAATAGTTCATTAAAAAAAAGTCTCTCAAGTTTGAACAAACGTCAATTCTTTATTTTTTATAAGAACATGATGCAACATTAACCATAATTACATAAATAGTTTGTTTATCTTTAAGCATCATAGGAAAATCATCGACCTCTTCTTATCTAATCTTAATGATCAGAAAAGGGTAGAACAATGTCTTACTCAAACTCACTAATTAAGTTGTATATACTATATAAGGGAAAAAGATAATATGGAATAAATTTAGAGGTTCTTTACTGTCTAACAAAGACTTACCTTACCTTATTCTCTTTACTTTTAAATATCAAAGCTATATTGACTTTATTTTCATTATAAATATATTAAAAGTAAATGATGCATGAAAAACAATATAATTTTTTTTCTCAATGGCTTAACAAAAATCAATATAGAATACAAAACTTAATTGCTTTGTTGACATCTTTTAAATTAAAAAACTTTACACTATTGAGTTGGTACAAATTAAATATAAGAATATATTAGGTTAAAGTTTTAATGAACATTCTTTTTTTGTTCATAATAAAAAGAAGCCATCATGCATATTATCTTAAAAACAAGACTCTGGAAAGACCCTACGAACATCATAATACTTACTTGGGCGTGAAGCAAATAAGACATCCTTTGCCTCCTTACTGACAACTATGGATTTCTTGTTGTTTTTTATTGTTTATTAACAATAATAAGTAATGCAATTTAGTAGTTTAAAACTTTACTCAAAAGTAATCTAGATTGATTTATAGTCAAGTACACGATTTTACCTCGCAAACTGTTGTCCTATTGACCAATTCATTCCATAAGGCAACAACAAAAAAAAATTGAAATCCCTATACCAGTTTATTTGTGCTTGTATTTTATATTTAATCATAAAATTCTGAGAAAAAAAACTATTTCAAAGTCAAAAATTTAGCTTATTTGAAAGATTGTTTTGGAAAAAAATAACATCTTAGTTTTTTAGTTGTTTTTACTACAAAGATACTAATTGGAAGTATAATTAATTAAAGTTTGAGATACAAAAATAGTATAGTTCATCTGCAATATTCAATTATTTTGAGTAAATAAACAATAAGAGATTGATTAAATAATATATTAAATTCTATATACAGTCAAATCCAGATGTAAGGAATTCAGATATAATAAAAAACATTAATTTTTAAACTTTCTCTCAGATACCGTTTTTTACTAAATTAAACCCTTTTTCTTTCGTTTTTAGTATCAACTTTAAAGGAATTTATGCGAATAAAGGTAACACCAACATTTTTATTTTGTATGTTTCTCTTTAAATTCATTTCACTTAGATTTTTCAGTCAATACGGTTACATGTCATGCGTGACCCCAAAAAAATACTTTTGCTGAAGGATAAGCTACAAATCATGGATCTGCCAAAAAAAGGATCTCATCGAAACCCTGGTTGCCTGCAAATAATATTTTCCTACATTACTTATTTACAAATGTATCCAAAAAAATCTGAAATGTTAAAGATTGAAGTTTCCTTTATCAATTTTATTCATTTTTTTTCCTTTAAAATGTAAATCGTTATTCATATTCATTATTAAAAACTTTGTAGATAAGTTAATCTTATGAAGCCAATTTGCTGTTCGATACACAGAAAAATATAAAAAGTCGAAATTATTTACATCATCACTCAAGAGTCTAGCTTGAATCGAAAGTTTTGCTCAAATGAAAATGATGGTTTCCAGGAAATTGCAAATATCTTGTTCAAGATAAGGATACATTTTCAATTTCAATTAAAAATGGTTTGTGATCCTTGATGTTGTTCAGACTCATTTTTCAATTATTTCCATTCATTTTTACAGTTTCATTTCATTTTGAAATTAGATCGTTAAAAATTAACTTTATGCAGTAGGATAAGCATAGTGATTTATAAAAATATATTTATTTTGTAAGAAATATCTTTCTGTTAACGATATTTTAGAGACGGTTTTAAAGATATTCCTTTTTCTATGGCTAAAGAATATAATAAAATGGAAAAAAATATTAGAGCCTGACGGTTCCTGATAGCATTTCTAAATATAACAAGGGTATAGGAAGAGTTGATATCTGGGATCCAATAACAACTGTCTATGCTGAGACAATCAGATGAAGGAAGGAGTGGTGGCCTATATTTAACCGGTAAGTATGGCTTATGCTGCTCTGTCCTGGCGACTCATGAAATCTAGAACAAATGTATATCTTTCTTGATAATGATTTATCTCTCATATCGATCCAGTTTCTATCTATTTTTAGAGAAGCAACTAAGAAATACTTGAGGGGTATTATTAGTTCTACTTATCGGTTAAGATATTGCAATTGTCAAAATTGTAAGGGAAAGAAAAAAATTGAAGTTTTCAGATGCAATATTGAGTAACATCCACATTGCCTCAATAATCATTATTTAGGATATATTTTCTGGAAATTTTGTTCATATAAATACAAAATGAGCATGTTTGAATATAGTATATCTTATTAAAAGATGGAATCCAATCATTTCAAAACAAATATGTATCCAAATCAAATGTTTATTCTTAGATTTAAATGCTCTTGATACAGGCAATAGGTTAATTCTGCCTCCATTAGGGGAACCAGGGATCTAGTGAGAATTTTGAGTAAATATAGTTCTCATATTTGATTAATATATATATATATGTAAAATTTATCAAAAAAAAAGTTTCAGCTGTCCTAAATAATTATAGCCTGTAAATAGTTTTAAATGAATCTTCCTATACTTGAAGTCCTTTAAAATTCGTTTTTACAAGCAATAACTTGAAATGAAGGAATTTTAATTCAGTTTTGATGTAAATATAGAATCCATTTTACATAAATATTGTGATATTATTTTGATGAATTCGAACGGTTTTTAGCTGTGATAAAAGAAAAAAAAACAAATAAGTTTGAATATATGCAGCCAGTGCTCCTACTTCAACTTTTAGGAATTTTTGACTTCGACTCTGGGTATAAACTTCATAAAGCTGTTAGGGAGACAAAACCCAGCTCACTCTTGAAGGAGTTGAAATAAAGCTCGGTTGGGTTGCTTCATTTTTTTCTAATGAATGCAAACATGGATTACAAATGACTTCAAGTGGAGGAAAACCCATTTTAAATCTTAAATTATAAGCGATATGATGATTTTGAAATAGTATATATATTAGGACGAATGTTTTGAAGGGTGATTGCTCCCAATGAAAATTTCCCTTTGGCAAAACTTCCTATAACCACTAATCAGATATTCTTGGAACCCTGCTGCAAAGATCACAAGTTAGGTATTATTTCAAAACTTTATTTCTGTCACGATTTTATTCATCCACATTACACGTATACATACATACACAAATAAGTAAAAAAAAAAAAGAAATTTTCATTGATAACATAAATAAGCATTATAGCTTCAGTTAATTTCTTTTCTCAGACCTCTAATATAAACAGCTCACAAAAAAAAACTACAAAAATGATCACAAAGGGAGTTTAGCTGATAAATTAATATCAGGTTAAAAGTAAGTATATAGTTGAGACAACAACTGAAATGGAAGACATACTGTAAAAAATTTATATTGTTAGAAACAAAACAAAACAGAAGCACTAAATAAAAGTATTGTAAAAATGATATAAAAGTAAACATATAGAAATAGCTTAAAAGAAAAGGATGTTGCAATACAACGTAGAATTGTAATAAATACGATCCGTCGGTATATAGAGAAAAGATTAATAAATTGCATTGTGAACCTTGACAATTTGAAGAGTGTATGGGGGTTGGGGGTGGGTGGGGTTGGGGTGAGAGCTAATCTGTCAATTAACTACACGAAGCTATTAGAAAAACAAAATACGCACAAATCCAACTCCACATCTAGTAAAGAGAATATATATATATATATATATCGTCAGAGCTGTATAAAATATGTCCTGGTTGTATGTAAAAATACAAGAAACCAAAAATTAATAAGTAATCCTGACAATTAGATTATTTAAAACTATTTTGGTAAGGTTAGCTGAAAGTAGCCGTGAGAGGAAGGAAATCAACCCAAATTTCAATCCACTTTTAGCAGGAATTACTTTAATGTTAATCATCAATGCTACTTTGAGTTCAACAAGGACTTACACCTAATAATCCCCAAAGATGTTAATTTTCATGAGCACACTCAATTTATTTTTAGATTTACTCCCCTCAATTATTAATAAATCGCTATCAAAGCTAGGAAAAACATATGCAAACACTGCTCAGATTGGCATCTATAAAAAATATTGCAAGTAAAAAAATGATAAGAATTTAAAATTCAACATTGTATGTATTCTCAGTTTTCCTCTAAAATGATTATTTCTTATAAAAAATCTTAAAAAAGTATTTTTGTTTCATGAATAACGCAAAAAATTTTATCTACTGCTTATAATATAAGATTTTTACTTTTTATGATTTTTTTTTCATGCATCAAATATTTTAGTAAATAAGGCAATTCTTTTTTTGGTATTTTTATTTAATGCTATAAAGTTTTATAGACAGCTTCAAGAAAAAAAAAAAGAAGAACACTAATCCTCCTTTTTATCTAGTAATAACATCCTCTTTTTATTATTTTCCGTCTTTCATCAACACATGTAATTATGAGTTTACTTGATACTTCAATGTTCTCTTATCAAGATTTAATCAGTAATTATAATATCTATGGAAATTAAAGCAATGCTCATATCGGCAACTACGATTAAAAATGATCTGATGTAAAGTAATGTTTTTTACAACTCTAAAGATAAGTTTATTGGACAAATTGCCGAATATAAACTGTTGCATATTGCTAAAAATAATAGTTTCTCTGAAAGAAATTATATAACATCATAATTCTACATAGTTATGATTCTAATTTATGCTACTCAAATTGACGTAATTGGGTGTTTATTAACGACTGATTCATTTCACTATTAAAATGTTTTAACAGATGGCTCAAATCTCTATTAGCACAGCTGTAATAAATATGATGAGGACCAAATAAATCAATTAATCAAAAGGAGAAAAAATGTTTGATGGATAACGGGAAGCACAATCATTAATCAGGGATTTTGATCGTATGTTCTGGTGGAGTTCTTATGTACATTTCCAATTGAATTATTTTTATATTTTATTTACACTCTTGTTATATATATACTGAAATTGTCTTTTAAATATTCCTAAAATGTGTTTTCATTTTTTTGATAAAATTACAAAATAGGCCAAGTCTGTAATAAGGGACAAATACTACAACAATATTCTTACTAAAGAAATCTTGAGGAAATCATTCAACGTCAATTAATCAAGAAATATCTAATTATTAACGTGAGTACACAGCATTTTACAGAAATATTAGGTGTCGATTAACAAACAAATTTAAAATAATATGACATTACAATAGGTAATTGTTCGTATATATGCTATGTATGACTCTATTAAAGACTATCATAAAATTCATAGAAACTATGTCTATTTTTTTAATCCAATTTGACGACTACAATGCGTGGTGTGACCACTTATATAATAAATAATCTGAGGCATCTTCTAAAGTTTGTACATTCAACTACAATTATATACTATTCAATTACAACAGAAGAATTTAATTATACACTTGTTTGGTATTGAGGGTCCGAATGAGGATAATCCTGACTTATACTAAAGTGTGGTACTTCCTTTAATAGATAATTTAAATACTATAGTATTGGAAGACTGAAATTAAGGACTCAGAGGAAAATACTCGAATACATGTGCCAAAGGGAACATCAATCTTCCGCATGTGTGTAGAGAATAATCATGGAAAAAAGTGTAATAGATTGTACTGATATTCTCGAAATAAATCGAATTTTTACAAAACCACGACAAAATCAAATGATAACCTCTAGACTTCATATTTGTTTATGAAAAGATCACAAATGATTTCAACTAGTTAGGAACTATACATCGGATATATTAGATATAGAAACTCTGCACAGTAATAAAAGTTTGGAAAAATTTAACAGCTTCTTTCTGGAAGATGTCAATTGCCACGAAAAAATGAAACTCTGATTATCAATAGCTCTAGGTTTTGTATCAATCAGAGTTTTGAAGTATCTAAAGTAATTAGATGTATGAAATCATCTTGGAAGAAAATTGTTGTATACTTCCAGAAAACCTTATTCAAAGAAAGCTGCTACTAAGTGTTAATCCGAATAGGGAGACAATATGTTTATATGACTGTAATAAAGATCAGTTATAAAAAAATGTATACTAATATACATGGTTATATGTAAAGAATTACCATTTCATCATTCTTGAAAGAATTTTTCAGTAATTCTGAAATACCTATATTATTTATATGTACATATATAAGTGAGAAGTATTTAATTAAAATTAAATAATTTAGTAGCTTTAATAATATAATTTAAATAATATGTACATCAATTAATCAAAAAAAAAAAAAAACATTACACAATTAAGGCTTCATTTTTGCCAAATTTTGATATAAGTGATAAACAGAAGAACCTTCAAGGGTTTATCTTCCAAGAACCCATTTCAACGAGATCTCTCGGAATTTAGACCTATTAGAAATTCCAAGGAAATATTTATTCTCCCCGGAAATCATGCATTTAATTATTTCATAGTATCAGTTTTATTTTATAACATAAAAAGTTGGAACCCAAAACTTGTACATGCATTTAATAACGATTCTATTCCTAGTATGTTTAATTAAAAGGTTTCCATACATGACATCCTCTAGACCTTAACTAACCATTTTGACTTTGGAGTTCAGTTCAACTAGGATGTCTGCCGTACATGTTATAGAGATGTTGATTCGCTCCTAGCTGCCACAAAGAAACCATTTTACAACATGGACACAGCCTTCTTTGTCAAAAACAATCTATCTGTTCAATTTGCTATTATGTAAAATATGACCTTTTTTAATTACAATGCCTAAATGAAGATGATTCCATTGATATCCTACTCTAATCGTTTGTATACTCATTGTGTATCAGTACTAATTAGGTTAAGCTTTCAACAAAAACTTTGCAAAATCAAACTTGGAGCTTTGCTGAGGTGGAACTTTTAATGTTTCTACGGTAGTTTTTTTAAACAAGATTCGTTTTTAATTAAAATTAATTAAGAACACATGCTCTTGTGAGTATTTTAAAGCAAACATTTTTGAAATTGGTTGAGTTTGAGTGGATTTATGCCCCACTGAAGTTTAAAGATCAAACTTTGAGGGACTTTGAAACGGGTTTTTTACTCCCATAATTCTAAAATTGTAAACATTATATTTTTTAGTTTGAAGTAACACACTCACCAAAAATCATCAAAATCGTTATTTAGTATATTGTAAGAGTGTGTTCACCTAGCTTGGAATGAGCTACTGCAAGTTTTAATCCACCAAGCAGTATCTACCTCATGAATTAATATTTTATAATAAAAAAAATATTTTCGAATCGGGTTGCACAGTTTAAGAAAGACGGAACTATTAGTGCTAATGACAAAAAACAGTTTAGGAGATAAGACTATCCTTAAGTTTATTATTTTTCGTAGCGTACATATAAAAAGAAGAACATAATCTTCACAGTATTTATTATTTACTAACAGGATTTCGATATTACTCGAGATCCTGATCAAAGACAATTTCCTGGGAAATGAAACTACATGAATTAACAATACATAAATGTACATTAAAGAGTTTAAGGCATGGGGTTAACCTAATTATGTTAGAACTAGGAAGGGTAACATCAAAAGACTTGCCAAAGATGTTTTATAACATGTGGAAAACAAATGGATTTTATTTTGTTGGAAGGGGACATTTGTCAAAGCATTATATACAACACCTGATAACCAAATATATCTAAAATTCATCTGGGCCACTAATTTTGTTTCAATTTGATTAGAACCAGACCAACTGCTTATTTGTTTCGATAATTTTAGAGTTTATGATTACATATTTACTAATGTAGGTATTATCTTTAATATTATTACTCTGTCAAGGGAATTAGTTTGTAGCATATATAACATTATTATTCATAAATTTCTTAAAATTTCTCATATGAATTTTGAAAAGACTTTGAGTGACGTCAAAACTATTTATGTAACCCTTAAACATCCTCTAATTATGATTTATATGAGTACTTCCTTACAATTTCTAATTCTGATGGTGTATTGAGTTCAAGGGTGTTGCATTCATTTTGTCTAGCTAGAAACAAACTATCATAAAATAGTTAATTGGTTTTAATACTTAAAAAAATGGGTCTTGACACATCTGAGAAAAATGCAAACTTTTATGCAATTAAGAATGCTAAAATATTTTTTTCTATATTTATGTCTCAATAATTGCCACTACATCACAGTCAAATTTGTTGCTGTTAGGTTCATTCAAATAAAGTCTATTCTGTAGAATGGACCACCAACTTTCGATCGGTGGCAAGTCGTGAAAATTGGTTGTGCCTCAAAAGGTGAAATAACATTTTAAAATCCATTTTGTATCCAGTTCAAACGTATTATATTTTGCACTTAGGTACATGATACTAGCCATCAACCATGCTATTTTTAGACATAACATGAAGCTCAGAGATGGTCTGGTGTAACATGATTTCCCACACCATGATCTTTGGTAGATACTTCATGACTTGCCTTGATGAAACATTTTATCTTATGCAGCTCCACATCCGATTATTTTGCACATTTAAGCGATGAAAGAGTCTTTATGGGCTCTCTATTGTGAACAAGACACGTTTCCATTCCTTTATTATTGAGAAGCTGAACGTTTGGATACTTCCAACTGCTTTGCTGCTGCAGTACCTCTAATTTCTACCTGAAAAAGGTCAACAGCACGTTTACGAGAAAGTTACCTAGTTTCATGACATTAAGTTCAGTAAAAACAAAACAATGTCGATTAAAACCAAATATATTGTCCATATTAACTTGATTGACCTCCATGTGTCTTCAAAAAATTAATGCTTCCAATTTCAAGTTTAATGGGCGTTGCTAGCTTTCATTATTGGGGTGGGGGTGTTAGCCCCGAAAATTAACAAAATTATAATACAAATAGGTTTATGATATGTTTATATATAGTGTGAAGCTGAAAACGGTTTGACTTTTGTTAAAAAAAACGAATGATCAACAAAGTATTTATTCCATTAGCGTTGAAAATGCCGAGTGTCCTTGTTCCAGTCAACGCCGGACAATACAATGTTGCGATTGTAGACGTTGTAAACCACTGAAAGAACCTTTGTTTGGAGAGTTAGAGAGGAACTGGAAGAGTCTGGAGATGATTATGAATCAACAGTGTGTTGAACTCAAGATGAGGTCACACTGCAAGATATTTTTTTTTCTTTATCGGACAAAGTGTTTGACCACCAAGTTCACCGGATCTCAATCCCATGGACTTTTTGTGTGGGGTCACAGTTGATTGACATACCAATAGATCCTCCTGCAACACAAAGTCCGACCTGATGCCCAGAATGTGGGAGGAATTTTGGAAACGACCAAAGGATAGTGTAATCAAGACCTGTTCCCGTTTTTGAAGTGGAGTCGAGCCCGTTATTTATGCCAAAAACAATTATATTAAATTATAATATATTTTTTTATTAAGCTTTCATTGGCATTGCTTTTACGAAAGTCAGGTCATTAGTATAGGAGGAAATCTATTAAAAAATGCACTATGTTGAACCTTGAATAGATGTTGCACCCTATATAAAAATGGGGCCAGCGACGCCGCTGTACGCAGAACTGCTTCATGACAAAGTAAGCATATTATTTTGGAAACGCCAAAATGAGACAAACTAATCAGACACCCTTATCATGTAGTCAACTTTCATAATAGAAGAGGGCACCAAGAAGAGATAACACTTTTTAACTTTTTTGATTAATGATGTGTATGACCATACAAAGAGAGGGAGAAAATGAGAAAAGTAATATTAAATGATTCAAGAAGCTACCATAATAAATAACATGTACATTATTGAGAGAGAGTCGTTCACAAAGTTTTACAGATATGACATATCTATCTTTTTGATAAAGAAATACATCAAAAAAAAGTTACATCTTTTATGGGATATAAAAATATATCTATTCATTGCACACTACATATATTGATGTATGTATAGATATTGTTTTATGGAAATGAATAAATTATGTAGGTCAGTCAAGAAAAATTAATTAATTTTTTGTAGAGCAAGAGGGATGCTGATTTTGAAAGATAAATAAATATGAAGAAACTTATCTCTGAAAATACACTTTTTAATACATAGATTTTACATTTTTATACTTGAACAGATAAATCCAAACTATCTTCTTGAACCCTGTCAAAACTTAAATAATGAGTCAGAAGCGAGAACTTTTTTAGATATATAAAGTCAGGTTTTTAAAAGCATATTTATTTTCTTAAATCTGATAAACAATCAATATAAAGTTGAAAAAAGGTGGTAGAGGGATAAATTTGTTGAATTGGTAGGTTATTCTACTAATGCAAGCAATAACATGCTTAATTACTCTAAGAGTGCTATTTATGTTGGATAGATCACAGGAAGAAGGATGCCATGGAAGCTAAAAGTTCATTAGCCAGCGTTTGGCAAGAAGGAAACTTCTTTCAAAATCTTTGGGGTGAGTTTAAAAACGGGTTCATGCCAGAAAATCTCAAAATATCCAAGAACTTGTGTCATTAATAATTGAAAAGTGTCAAAATATTCCTTCCACAAATATTTGAACTTAATTTTAAATTATAATAAAAGATTAGTTAAAGTTATCAGAAATAAAGGTTATATAATTGACTATTACTTATGTGGGTCCCAATACTTTTGCAATTTATTTTTTTAAATTATTTCCTCTAAAATAAAATATATAAATTTTTCTGTGTATCAAAGTAGACAAAGTGTATATCATTAATTATCAATAACAAGTTCTTATCATTTTATCCTATTGTATGTTGTTGTTTTTTTTTTGTTATAATAATAAAATTGCTAAGTAAAACTGAACCAAGAAAGATTTGCAACTTCTGCAACAAAACTATGGCTAACTTTTGCCTTACCTCCATTTGGCCCTCCTCCAGCCCTGACTCAACCATCTTGACTTTGCAGTTCCGGGCGTCTAAGAGAAAAAATCTCTGCCGTACCTCTCATCCAAATGTTGATTCGCTCCTAGCTGCTACCAAGATAGCGTGTTCCAGCATGTACACAGCCTTCTCCGGCAAGAGCTACAAATCTGGTCAATTTACTATTATGACAAATATAACCCTTTTAATGCGCATGACTGTAAATTTTTTTGCCTCGTATTGAGTGAATGATTCGTGTTGAGGTTAATAAATTATATGAATATAGCAAGGTTTTTCTGTTTGTATGTCTTTCGACGCCTCGTTCTTGAGTGTGTGCATTGCTTATATTATTTGCTTTACACGTTGTTTCAAATTGTCGGAATTTATATGATCGACTCTGTATTTACACATATATTTAAATATATAAAATGAAAGATAGTTTGCAGGGGTGGATACTTGGGTATCAATATGTACTGATGTCTGAATTTTAAAGACTTGATTTGAGTTCAAAATTACAGATTTAAGACTTGACTGAGACTCAAAAGCTAATACATGATACTTTACTGGACTTGAGATCATAGTCCAAAAAATCTTACAATCACCATTTATTTTTTTCAATGGATATAAACTACACACACTTCAAATGATATTCGATTTGTGAAAACATAGAACTAGAAAATTGCACAAGGTGGAACACATAATTTTTTATTCAGAGAGGGTTTATGAATAAAACAACAATTGATACGTAGATGTATTCATCTTGGTTTTTTTCTTTCTGCGTATTTTTTTAAGAATCCAAAATATACTGTGAAAATTGTCTACTTCATAAATTTTTGAATGAGATTGTTTTTAGGTTAAAGATAAATAAGAATTTAAACCATTTTCAATCAAACGCTTTTAAAAAAGTCAAAAAATCATATATTTACAATTTTAATTTAGTAAAATAAGCCTCTAATTAATAAAAGTAAATTAATCAAATACATTTTCAAAATCTAAATTATCTAGAAAACAAACTTTGTTGATTCCATAGATTAAGTTATAGGTAACCTTGTATGTTCAAAGCTAACTAAAAATAAAGCTTTTTGGTGACAATATTACTCCTCGGCCCACTTTCTTCCTGGGAAAATATTAATCTTGCAGCAATTTTCCGCCTCCGGAAATTTTTCTTGTATCAATAAAATATTACATACCGATTAAACATTTTTTTTTTTTGACAATAAAAATTTGGTTATGGTCAATATTTATTATAACTAGGTTATACTCGAATTAAAAAATCCTGAATACGCAAATCAATAAAAAAAACGTAATGAACTTTAATGAGCTCATGGCACAAATAAGGACTCGATTTTATGATTTTGAACTTTTTATTAAATATTTTGAAATTCATTTCAAAACCAAAGACTTCTCTTGTATTTCATACAATATTTGTATGTATTATTCATTCATTTGGAATTCATGAAAACCATTTAATTGATTTATTGAGTATTTAATTGAGTAATGTAAATTGAAAATGAGTTTTCTTACTTATAAATTAAACAAAGGATTAAAATTGAAAATTTATAGAATTTCACATTTGGATAGACGGTGGAATAATTTGTCTGAATGATTTTCATAAATCTATAAGATTTTTTAGCATTAATAATGTGATGCATATATATTTGTACTTACTATGTGAGTCAAAATATTTATAATAAGAGTATTTTCCCATTTTATATAAATATATATTGAAAAATACATTCATAGTTAGTTAGTTGAACAAATCAATTATTTTCTTATGCTTAAACACATTTTTTAAATGGTTTACTTTCTTGATGAAGAGTCTAAACATTACATGTTTATTGGACTAGAACACAAAAAAAAAAACAAGAATGGGGACTCAGTAAAGAGAGTCTAAGAAGTAGCCTGAAATATTTTCTCCCAAAAATTAACTATTATTTGGGTTATGTTATCTCAATTTGTGCAAAAATTTTGGTCGATCATTCGTTTTTATCCTTTTTTAACTTGACGTTTCAAAAATTGATTTAAGTGATGTATCTCAATTTGTGAAAAAAGGTTATGATAGATTTTTTTTTATTTTGTGTGTGACTTTGACCTTCACTTCTTAGAATTTAATGGCATCTTACTGTTAGAAAAATCGACTACTAAATCGTTTGCACACAAACCGAGAAACATAATCTTCCTTTAAGTTTGTTGGAGAAGGTAATTATCAGAGATAAAAATACTGCTACAATTGAAGAGTAGCTTTTTGTAGTTGCTCCCTGAATAGATGTTTTTTTCTAAAGCTGTTTTTTTATTCTTAAATTATTCTGGAGATAAAATATGTATTGTGTAAGCTATAAAGTTTAATCACGAATGTGTGTGCCTCTGAACAAAAGAGAGCAACGCTAAGGAGTCATAATTTCAAGTCCTTGTTGGACTCTGAGGTGAATCGAGGATTGACGTCAGAGTATTTCTTGCCTAAGTTCTAGTTTACTTTCTTCACTCTCCTCCCTTGTCACAGCTGATTCTAGCAAATCTAATGAAACGTCATGACAGCTACGCTGTTCTTTTCATAAATAATATTCAAGTTGTCAGGGTTACCATGTTGATTTTAGGTTTTTTAATGCACAAAATACATACCACTTTCATCACTTCCAATGAAATTCCTCAAAACTCAAGTAATATCATGAGGAAATTATGTCAGAATCAATTTTGAATTCACCACTCCAGAGGGTGGTGCACTAAGTTAGAAAACTCCATTCGCTCAAGGATTGTGCCAAGTATTCTATAACCAGTAGACTGTACCTTTTTTGAGCTAATATTTATTTTGCTCACCACATTTTTTTAGGATAAACAACAGAATGACTTTGCCAAATATTGAGAACTCTTTTACTGTTTTCGACTTAATACAGGTCATGTTAATTTGAAATGGAGGATTTCTTTGTCGAAGTTGCTATTTTTATGGTTCTTGTACCAGCTCAAATATGATGGCCTGCGTCAAAACTGTTTTTTTTTTATTTATAATTTTATTATTCAGTTCCCAATTAAAAAATATTGTTCAACTTATTTTCATTAATATAAGGGATCCAATGTGAAAAAATTATTTGTAGCTTCGTTGTTTTATCAAAAATAATGTAAATAGGGCCAAATTATGTTTTGTCTTGTTTGATGAATCATGCAAATCGTAAATATAATATACAGTTCGTATAGTATTGATCCAGTTCTTCTTTGTTAAGTTTATCAGTCCTGCATATCTGTCTAAAAACATATAAAGTTCGGTACTTGATGACATCACTTTTTTTAATTAGTTCTACTACTGACATTCCGAAGGACCGACAGTCTTAAGTACCGGTCCCATGGACTGATAGGACCGATCCTATGAATGGACGGGATCAAATAAATAAGAAATGACACAACACTAAATTCTTATAAGCAAACATCTCTTTTCAATATTCAACCTTTTGGGTATTAGTTTGCATGTTTCTGTAGGTAAAGGTTGGTGTCTAGACCTTTCATATAAAAGGTCCAAGAAAATTAATTCATATTTATATCATGTAGGGCTTATTGAATCAAGTTTATTTATAATAATTTTTCGGACCTTTCTAGAGTCCGATGACCGAGTTTACATTAAGTTATAATTTATCCTCCATTTTTTTTTTGTAAAAATATTCTTCCTTATTATATTGAATCATAAATAGGCTGAACATTAGGTGTACCGTCAGATGGGCTTGTTAGATAATGAGTTACAACATATTTAAATAAAAAATATTTTGTCATGTAGAGTAAATAGGTATTTTACCCTTTCATTCATTGGAATATTTCAAATTTAGCATTTATAAATTGATGTAAGCTAAATTTAATGGATGATAGTAAATAATAAAAAAAATAATCCATCGTTGTATAAAAATGTAGTATTTGTTGAGACAATTATTAGATTATATTTAAATAAAAAAAGGATCGTCAAAAAATAAACAGTTAATTTTAAATACTTCTTTGTTCAAAACATCCATCCAATAATGTAATGTATTCAAGAAAATATGTATAATGTATTTATAAATATAATATTTGTGCTTGATAGCCAATGATGTGCAAAATAATACTTTTTTTGCAAATTTCTGTTAATATTTTAAGCATTTTTAGTTGTTGTTCCTACATGATCATGTTTTGTATCGATAGTACATAGACTTATATAAAATGTTGATTATGAGAAAAAAACAAATATTTAAAGGGTGTTATTGTTTCTTTGCTAAGGAAAAAAATCCAACAGAATTTGTACTAATTTTTTTTCAGTGCATTGCTTATAAAATATAACTATGCAGATTAATGTCAGGCTCAAAAGTTTGTCTAGATATGATTACCAGCATAGCTTAACAAAGACTCTCACATAAAAGAAATAAATTCATGCTGAGGTGTGATTAAATTACAAATATATATTTCTTTTGCAATTGCTGTTGATTATTATTAAAACGATTGAAAAACACGATTTTTGCTAATACTGGGTGGTCAATTGAAATCTGAACACTTACAAATTAAATAATTAATGAAGGATGAGTGTGTGTAATTAATTCATATTAGAGCATAAACAATTAGTTACAAAACAAAACAAATCGGAGCTCTCTAGCTAACGTAGAAGTTGAGAAAATGTAACATGAACGTTATCGACCAATTTTTGTCTTCAGGACCACAATCTACGATGTCAACAAGTCTGGAACGTTGTAGAGGAAGAAAGGCTTTCTCAAAAAGGCCAAACTGTGCCCGGAGGATTGAAAGAAAACAGCCCAGGCCAATTTCCTCAAGTCACTGAGGACACATGCAAGAGATCTAGGGGTTTCACACCACACTGTCCAGAGAACTATCAAAAAGGGGAAAAGAGGCTTGTAAGGGGGAGAGGCCCTTTTGACACCAGTAATGAAAAAATCCCATTCCTTCCGTTACAAGACTCATTTAAATGTGTTTTGAATCAGTCAAAAGAGTTACTGATGCCAGGCTTTCGCCACTGCCTGGAAGCCATCATTGTCGCCAAGGGAAGATAGATTAATGGTTCAGAAAGCTTAGACGCATATATTTATAGTATTCATTTTGTTGAAATTCAATTGTTAATTAATTATATGTTGTTGAAGTTTAAAATTCAAAGTTTTCAGATTTTAATTGACCAATTGGTATAAAAGGCAAGGGTTTTTAAATGCGAGAAAAGTTGAAGCGTCAATATCTTGGCAAACCTAAGATCTATGTTTATAAAAATACATCCGCTTCTACTGTGAAAACTGAATAAAAAAAACCAAAATAATTGAGAGGTAATTCGAATACAAACACTGTGCGGCCATTATTGTGTACATCAATGCCGGGAACACCCCCTAAGGACGCCTATAACTGCATGGAGAATAATACTAGATAACTTTTTCTTTTTTTTTCTCTTTATTGGTCTAGGGCAAACGCAATACGTAAATACATACGCAAATAATATATGAATAAAAATTATTTATAGTTTATAATTAAATCCTAAACTAAAAAGGAATGACTACTATAAACATGGTAAACCGATAATGCACATTATTGGAAGCATTTTCTCTAAAATATTGATAAAATATGTCCATAGGTATAAAGAAAACATTAAAATAATCTTAAGAATTCATATTAAAATATTAACTAAATAAAAATAAAAAAAGAAGTGAAACAAAAGCCATACTTTCAATGCAATAAAAAAAGACACTTAAACTGTCTATAGATGCGTATAAGGCGACGAAGAAACTTTCTATTGTTATTCAAACTTGAAGGGTACTAGCAAATAAGATCCCACATATTTCCACGATAGACCATCCAGATCAGAAATTTTGATGGAGAATTCTGAATACCTTGCAATGGTCCCAATAAAAATAGCTCTCAGTTCTTCCTTTCTGACTGGTTCACCTTCAGTTAACATCCAGCTATTCTACTTTTACAGCTCGAGAGAGCAAACTCCAAGGCATGTGTCTTTGTTGGAGAATTAGCGACATTTGATCTGACCCCGAATAATAGCAAAGGAGTTACGAACTTATCCCGCAGTCCAGATATGCTAAGTGAAATAAATTCCTTCATAATGCAAAGAATAGAACATTCAGGACAAAAGCATATATTGCTGTATTAAATAATTTGTCACAATCTTTGCAAGTTCTACATTAAAAAACAGACATCCCGTGGAGATTTGAAATTCCAAAGTAAAACTTTTTCCATAATTAATTTTGCCAATTGAGCTCATTATTCTCTTTGTCCATGATATTGGTAGGATTAAAACTTGTTTCATATTTTTTCTGCATCTTCCTTAAAATTTGATTTGAAAGACATTCTTCAAATGCCATAGAATGGGCATTGTATGAAATTCTGCGGATTTCATGAGTGAGTAAAAAATTTGAGCACTGTTGAACATTGAGTTATTGCCTAAATCGTGAATCGAAACAATATTATTTGATAAAGCCAACCATACCAATTTTCTGGGTTCTACAAGGTTTTTGAAATAAAACTTTCTATTGCAATTTAGTCTCACCACGTCAATGGTCGAGGACGATGACAAATTGCTCCCCTAACAGCACAATCTTCAATTTGAAAATCTTCATTAGGATTCCATTTACCAATAGGAAGAATTGTGGTTTTTTTTATTGTTGAATTTTAAACCGGATCTCCTTTCATATTTGTTGAAGTAGCCTATTTAGAACTTAAATTGTTTTGAACATATCTGGTATCAGGCTAGAATTATTAATTGGTGCTGTTAGTCCAAATTGGCTAATTTGAATTGAATTTATTCTGGTTCAAGATCAGGTAGAAGGCTGTGGTTGAAGCTGAAGACAGTTGGTTAGAGTAACTTATTTCACTATGAATACTTTCATGTACATAAGAACATAAGATAAGTGTAGTGCTGAACTCATTATGGAAAATTAATTGTACTATACATTATCCTTAAATCTTTCGGTTTCAATCTCCACCCTGTATATATATATCTCATATTTTTTTAAACTCTTTTTTTTTTGTTCATTAACATTACAGTTAATCTAGACATAGGGGGTATATGAACATACAATAAGAGTCACGACTTTGAAATGACCATTGTCATTAAATTGTCGCAATAGTAAACTTTAAATCAGCTATGTACATAATTATTTAATACTCAGATCAACGAATCACGAATTCCAACAAACCATGCGGAGAATGACATGGAGTGATAAGTAGGTAGGTTAAGTCTATATATACTGCATTGTAGAATGTCCAGTGTTCAATTTAATATGCCACTCCTCCTTCCATAATTGTTTTTATTTTTCTGCGGAGAACAATTCCAAAAACTTATTTGTTAAAGTTTCAGGCTTTTTTGTGCAAATTTTGTCGCGGTACAAACCATTTTAATTTTAAAAAAAATGATATTTTTGTTTTGAAATTGCCCATTTTAACTCTAACTGCATATATTCCAAAAATATTGTTATTAGTCAATATTTCAATTTTAGTGGTTAATCAGATAAAAATATTTTGCATCTTGGGGTCTAATATGTGCTCAATGATTTGATGTCTCCTTTTTTATAAAACATAACTTAGCAAAATGTAAATCTTGTTGAAGAGTCAAATGTTGAACAAAGTTGGAAAAACATGATCTTTAATGAAATAGGAAAAATTAGTATCCCAAAAACGGGACAGTCTACTACAGTGGTTTCCAACCAGTGGACCTCGATTCCAGATGATTTAGCAACACCAATGACATGAGATCGTTAATTGATTTTGAGACAAATACGTATATCATATCAAACACGTTGAAAAACATTTTAAACTCAATGTACCCTAGTCTTTCAACATAACGTCTGAGTCATTAGTTAAAATATTTGGTTGCGCCACGGCTGTTATTCCTACCATCAGTATTGCAAAACTAGCCTATTTCAAATCCATTAGCCAAATTTGGCAACATCCGGGATGTTTTTTTTTCTAACTTAATGACTAAATTTTTTGTAAAAATATTAAAATCAGTAAGAATAATATGTTTGCTATGCAGAAGTCAAAGACGTTTGAGTAGAGGCAATTCCGAATGGAATGAATGCTGTTGGAGTGTTCTGAATGAACTCTAACATCAGTGCAACTCGATAAATTTGTTCTACGATGAAGAATTTATGGAATGTATAGTCAATTTACAAATTAAAATCTATAATTCATGAACCCATATATTGGCAGTTTCTTCTACCTTTCAACTGCCAATATATGGCAGTTTCTTCAACAAAAAAATTATACCATAAATATGATATTTTAAGTCGCTTTTTGATTGATTCTTCTAAAATAAGTTACTTTATTTGAAAGGTTGGGAACCAATAGTCTACAAGATAGCCGTTATGAAATTCTTCTGTTATAAATATTTCAAATTACCAAAAAATAAAGATGACTCAACCAAAATCTTTATGAGATAATACCATTTTCTATAAATAATAAAAGACAACAATCACAAAATTTTATTATTAACCCAGCTATACTTTAAGATATGCTTCAGAAATGAGCTGAAAACTACCGAACTTAACAAAGAAAGCACCTTGTTTTTATTTTGTTCAAAATTGGATTTTCAAGCCATTACTTAGATTAAATGTTATTTTTCCCCATCAAGAAGCACTGTAAAATTAAAACATTAATTAATTATTTTGAGAATAACAAAAGTAGCATCACTTTTAGCACAAGAACTCAATATCTAAAAAACAAATTTATATAAAATTTTGGAAAGGTGTTTTTTGAAGGCTGGTACTTACAGAAAATGAGGTGAATTCAAAAAAGTGCAATCTATGCGTGAAGCCCATAACTTTTCTGCCCATGTTTTAAATTAATTTATTTCATGACTTTGTTTTTAAATATATATTTAAAATATGAAAGAGTTAATATATCAACTTCCTTCAGGGTTACCCTATAAAGTGGCAATATCATTTTACAACCCGATATATTCATATATATTTAAATTCATTTTACTAATTTTTATTAAATTTGGATAATCCTTCGAATGGTAAAATTGTCAACAAAATACTTAATACAATTGGATTGTAGTTAAACAGGTAAAATATTAGGATTAATTTACTTTTTTTATCTAAATGCAATAATAATGTAATTTAGTGAAGTGCTTATAAGTTAAAATTGACTTAGAACTTGGTTCTTAAACATGCAGTAACCATTGTTCGATAAACATTTGTTATAACCCCTCATTACTCAAAATTTTATGTCATTAACATTCTTTGGTTTAAAATAAATGGATTTGATCTGCATTTAATCTTCAAATATTTAAAATTTTATATTTCTTGAAATATTGGAGATCAAAATCCAAAGTCATGGTTAATTTTTTTTTTTTACAAAAATCCAAAAAAATATACTAATTTTATGCAGTAATTTATCATCTATATAATGATAAGTATATAATTGATCGAAAAGAAACCGCTTTTTTCTAAATACTAATTCAATTCTTATTTTAATCTCTAATTTATTGTATTCATTAAGTTTGTATACATGTTTACAAAGTGTGCTTCCAATATTTGTCATTGTACATTGTTAGTTTGGTTTTTAACAGATAATAATGTCTTGTGCTGTGTTCGACAATCTGCAAATATTGAAAAAAAAAATAGAAATAAAAAATAAGTTTACATAAAATTTTGTAAAAACATTTAAAAGCTTGTTTATTGTACTAAAATGCTAAATTTTAGTAGAATAAAAAATCTTTCAAAGAATTTTTTGGGCCTTCACCTCAAAAAATGAAAACGTCTACTCTCTTTATCGGTCAAAAACAAAGTATTAATGCAAATTTGGTGTTGAAAAAATATATGGAGAATCAAATGAGAATTCAAATTGAAATTAGAAATTAACAGCTTTCTTAAGAGAATTTATAAGCCTTGTTTCTCAGTGTTTAGGAAATGATCTATCACAATATTATATACAAAGCTCATAAAAATGTTCAATCTTTCATGTTGAACAAGCCGGAACTCAGAGAAAGTTTTAGTTATAAATATGATTAGTTGATTTGAAATTATTTTGAAAAATATTTATTTAGTGTGCATTACAGCTTTTTGTTTAAAAAAAATTAATTAACAAATTTAAATCAAGAATATTTTATACATTTTTATGAAAATTCCGAATCTACACGTACAAAAGAACGATACGTATAGTTAACTAAATTTACGCCTATCTATCTATTCTTTGGCATATCATAGCCAAACCAATCAAATGATACATAACAAAAAATTGATAAATTTGATTTCATAGAAATTAATGTTATTTTTTTTAACTTTATTTGAGACAAAATATCAATATAACAAAATTGTAAGTATAAGAGTTATAATTAACTTATTAGGGTTGATTTTAGTCTGTCAGAAACGATGAGTTAAACAATATTACACATTGTCTGAAAAGTTCCAGGCTTCACAAATAGATGCACTATTTTTTATCATTCACCTCATTTTCTGTTAGTACCGACCCTCAAAAGACAGTTGTCAGCATTTCATGACAATTTTTTATTTAGTTTTTGAGTAATTGTGCTAGCTGTGACGCTATTTTTGTCATTTCCAAGACAATGGATCAAACACAATTTCATGTGATTGTGTTATACCTTTTATTGATCGGAAAAAATAGCGTTTAAGATATGCCTTGATATGGAAAGTGTTTTGGGCACTTCTCTCTATGGAGCCAGTATAGAAACCAAATAATATTAATTAAAAAGATACAAAGTAAATGAATAATAATTTAAAAAAACAAAACAATTTTGAACTGAACAATTTCTTTTTGTTAAGGCCGGGACTTTTCAGCACATGTGTTAAATATAAAGGGTCGATAAAATAAACTATATTTACTTAAACACCATATAGAGCAAATAATAATAATAAACGGCACGCTCAAAAATGAGGCATCGAAAGGCAGTGAGACCAACCTTACTTTATCAATATATTTCATTAACTTCAACACCAATCATTCACTCAATACGATGTCTGATAGATATACACCATATTTGTGGAAGTAAGGATAGCTCAGTGTCACAATGATTGTTCTCCATGAGACCTAGCATCGTAATGACGGCTTGAAACTATGCTTCAAATTTGTTAAAGACGTAATCTCTACCTTTAGCTACCTTGAAACTTGTATATTTTTGTGCAGGTTTGCCGTTTACAGTCCATCATTTGTAAGTCCAAATTGTTGGCTTTTGAGACAATTGAATAATTATACTCACGTTTTTTGACTAAGATACGGATGAGGTCTCAAATTTTGATTTGATTGATTTTTTTAGGTCAGCAACAATGTCAAGAGTAATCTTTTTATCAAATGATGGTTTGTGAACTTTCCTAATATACATGGTATACTTCTTCAGTAACTGTAGGCATCATAAGCGGCATTCTTACAACCATGTTCTTCTTTGTGTTAGGATAATAACCCGATAATTTATCAATAGTATCCAGTATGGTAATGGTATGATGTTTTCTTTGTTGAGCCTGGAACTTTTCAGCCCATGTGCTTAATTGTTACCGCTTGGGGTTATACATATGTATATATATATAGGTAAACTTATGGAAGGTATTTAATGTATTTTATTGTTAGGAAAAAAGATAATATACAATTTACTATTAAGAATTTCACAGTATCAAGAGGGAAAAAAATAAGGATTGCTGCTGTTTTTATTTTCTTTATTTGAACGCAATATAAAATAACTGCATTGCAGTTACGTGTATCTTTCTTTTTTCATTCTTCGTGTATCTTTGTAAAGACTTATATTAATAAGAACACATTTTCTACTGGCAAATTTAACTTTTCTTTACGTATGTGCACAGGGTGCATGAGCCATCTATTCCACCACTTTAGTGCACTCTCTTGGAAAAGCACAGGTAATTAGGTAGATGATTTTTAATTTGTTAGTTAGATTGTTCAACCCTGCACCCGTAAAAAAAAAAAAGAATCAATTGACAAACTCGTGTCATCTGATACTTGAAAAGGCACGGAGCTCTCCTTGGAATCAGCGCCGGGAGAGACGACATAACAATGATTGGAACTAGGTGAGACGTTCGTTTGCAAGGACAATTAAATAAGAAATTATGAATAAGTATTTATCTCGGCATAGACAACTTCCTCACCCTGTTTATTTAAATTTTTGAAAATAATTTAAATATTAAAGCAATTTTTGTAATACTTGTCCATAACATCCCGTATTGTTATTATATTATAATAGAATGGAGATTATTAGACTAATTGTATGAAGCAAGTAATATTTTAGAGGCAGGATAAGTTAATATCATATAAAGAAGTAAATTAGATTACTAACATCAAATTAATAATTACTAATCGAATACATTGGATATGGTACTCATTTAAATTGTAGTTAATCTTCCTGCCTCTAAAATATTAATAACTTATTACAATTAGTCAAATAGTTGACTTTATTATTTTAAACTATGAAACATTGTCGTGCAACCTTTCATTGCTTATAAGAAAATTAAAGTTTAACTGAAAAAAATCAGTCGAAATCAGATTTCTTATTGACAGCAAATCATTTGAAGTTGTAGTATAAGCTTTATTTATTCAATTGAGCTATGATGTAACACAATTGGAAAAAATATTAGCTTCATAAATGATCCATTATTTTACAATATTTTTGAATAATAGGACATATTTTGTAAGAACTGTATTAAAGATAACTTAGTAAATAACATGTCTTTTGAAGGAAGCATAGTTTTTATCATTTTTGTTAGCTTAAATTTGCATTTATTTAGTAATTTAACTATAAAATATTGCTCTAAATGGAAACTATACCTTTTTAAAAAGACTTTAAATGCCAAATCTACTGTGATTAAAAAATTTATTGGTAGTTTTCGTTTTGTTTGGCTTTAATAACAATAATAAATGTGGGTTTTAATCGGCGGGAGAAAATGCTGTAGGATTGTGCTAATGTAGGTATTAGTGAGCACCTTTAAAATTATGGGACTTATCTTGAAAATATGAGTAAGTCTATTCAAGGTACCTAGTACTATATATTTTAATCTTAAAAAGTTATTTTATAAAATATGATGTTATTTTTAGACATTTATGTCACTCGAGTTGACGGTTTAATTTATCATCACTTCAACAGGTATTAACTATGAAACTTTATACTTATTTTTGTTGATTACGTTGTGGTATGTGCATTTGTTATATATTTGCATTTATTTTGTCTAATATTCTGTCAGGAGGATTTTATTGGTAATGATGTCGGTTAGGTGGCAAGTCTGCGCAACAGAAATACACAACACTATTCACCAATAGTCATTGATTAATTTAATTATTAAAATAGTTATTGTTAAAAATATATTCGGTAGCATTGTCGATCGTTTTGGGGAGTTTTAAGTGTAAGTCCTCAGCCAAATAATATAAATGAGATATATGTTATGAACATCGCACATATCTTGCAAAAAATATCCTTTTTTTCATTATAATGCAATATAATACGAATAAATTATATTTTTACTTGTTCACTGAATCCCTCAGGTTGTTGTTCAACATAAATGTTTTTAGATCATTCCCCGTTCAGAAAAACTGATGTACATGAAGCTCTTCTCCATTAGTTATTGACAAGAACAGACATACAGCTTCAAACCTAATTATAGGACTGAAATTTCCATCATAATCTTTTCCATAACTTTAAAAATAACATCCTGTTACTAGCCGTGCCTTGAATTTTCTTCATCTTTTATCCATTTAAAAACTAATTTTGTGTTTATTACATTTCTATTATCAGCACGTTCTACCAAATCCCAAACTTCACATAGAAGCAAAAAAGAAAATAGGTTTTAAATTTTTTTTTCCATAACAAATTTCAAATTTATTGATTATATTCAACCACCATTGGCCTCAAAGATGGCAACAAGTCTCTTGCGAAAAGAGTTGCAAGTATTGTTAATGGAGTAAGCGATTATGGCATCCCACTCGTCGTTGACGGAGGCATTCATGGTTCCAACATATAGATGACAGATTCTGCAAGCCCTCCTCTCGATGTGCAGCTGGAAAGAAAAGTCGAGAGGATTGACATCCGGACTGTATAGCAAGTATGAGTAATTTTTGCAGTGCGTGCAGGAGCCCCATCTTTCTGAAAGACCACGTTGCCGTCGATAAATTTGTCTGGACCCAGTGGAGCAGGTTGGCCATAAAACGTCGATATAAATAGCTGTCGTGATCCTAAAAGTCCACGGGAACCAGATTAGTGGTATCACAATACTTTTGGAGGCGCCATGCGCCTCCAACGGCATTTTGGCAAATCAATGGCAAATCAAGCCTTCAATGGAAAAATTGTGATGAAAGTATTGATCAATATTATACAATATGAGACACAATCAAAGGCAGAACGAAAATTGATTGAAAAATAATAATTTTAAGACTGATTTTATGATTGTGTCGGAAGGTTTTGTCAATGTATGTGTGTTTGATATGATCACCAGACATATTAAGAAAGAAAAAACATAAAAAAATGATTTTTTAATAAAGTTGAATAAAAGTTTTTACCTTTTTGGATATCATAAAATTAATAAAGACTCAAAAAGAATTATTTCCACAAATATAAATAGAAAGTGTGTCCCTGCAAATGGTAAAGAAGGCTCCAGTCTGGGGAGGACCCAGACCACTTTGACCAGGGTAATAAATTCGACAATTTGTCTTACTAAAAAGTGTTTTTTTTTTTGTAAATATGGTTATACTTTTTTTTTTCAATTCCCTAATTAAAAACTTGATGCAGCTACGATAAAATTAAATTATTTTCGCTAAGTATATAATTATGCATTTTACTCGAATTACTGACTTAGAATTGTCCTTCTTTATTATTATTCAGAAGAATGCTTAATTTTGTGTATGTATTAGAATATTGTGGTATTATTTAATTTTGTATGATAATTTAAGAATTTAATCTGCAGATTACATTTTTACTAAATTGTCTCCAAATATATAGGTCTAAATTATATTCTTCTTTTAATATAAAACCAAGCAGCACTCGCTATTATACAAATATACACTCGAAGAAATTCTTATTTATTTTGTAAATTTACTTAAATACGTATATCTTAAAATATGTTATTGACGTTTCAAAACGTTATAATAATAGCATTAATTAATACATATGATACACCCAATTTGAATTACCTTATAATGCGACAGGTGTAAGCAAATAAGTAGACACAAGCAAATGTGGGTTCTTGGTTTTTGTACTAAAAATTGCCTATAAAATGGTAGGGTGAAAATGAAGTGTGATTTGTTCTCTTTTTAACAGAATTATTTTATTTAAAATAAAGAGTACAGAGTAGTTCATTGAAAATTGAGCCCTTACTACTTCAATAATTAATGAAGGTAGAGTGATTAATTCATATTTTGATACATTAAAACATAAAATATGGACAAAAAACATGAGTTCTCTAGCTTAGGTAGAAGTCGAGAGAATGACAGTTGTATGTGATCAATGATTTCCATTTGCGCACTCCAAGGAGTTGGGTTTTTCTTTTACCACCGTATACGCTATCAGAAGGTCCGTGACGTTGCAGAGGAAAAAGGCTTCTGTCAAAAAGGCCAAACTGAACCCAGAGGAATTAAATAAAATAACCCTAGTTAATCCCTTGAAGTCCAAGAAATCTCGGATTTCCTGAAGGGTGCCGTGAAGAAAGAGTGGATTTTCAAGTCCAAGGAATACGTGAAGAAGATCTGCAAGGCACTAAAGCCTAGGATCGAGGCCATAGTGAAGGCCAAGTGTGGCCACATTGAGACTTAATTAATCTACCTTTTTGTGCTTTTTGAGAATAAAGTTGAGCTTGAGAAAATTCCTTCACGATTTTCAGGGACACACTGTATTTATAAATTTTAACCGCTTGTTGATATGCCTTTATCTTTAATTATAATATAAGAATAAGTCTTTTTATTGGTACTTATATGAGTAGTATATTATTAATAATATCTACATGTATATGGCTATGTACTCAGATGTGATTATAAATCATTGATTCACGGAAGTAATTAAAAATAAGACCAGAATAAACATATAATAAATCAGATATGAGTTTAAAGCCATTTAATTATACATACATATATATAAATATCTATTCATATATGCGTTATATTTGTTTGAATGTACCTATATATTTATCGTCTAAGTACAGTATACATAGTGTATAACCGTATTGGAGTCAATAATATCATGAGCTTGAAATTGGGGGATGATATATATGGGAATTTACAAACGTTATTGTAATTTGAGTAGGTATATTGTTTAATAATATTAAAAATAAGGTTTTATAACTGTTCCTTATTATTGATAAGAATTTCAGGATTTTTGATAAAAGACAAGTGAATTAAAGAGCCCAGCCTCATTTCCAAATTATTTAATTAATGTTTACTTATTTAATTTTTGTGGACGAATCGAAAATATAAATATTTTTATAATAACATATGCAACGAAATGTAGGTTTTGGAATGCCCGCAGACCAAAATCAACAATTATTATTGTTATTTAAACCTTAGAACACGAAAAGGACTGTTTAAGCATTTAACCTCTTCAAGTTTGTTCTTTAAAACCTTTTTTAAGAAAAGGAAGTTTTTAAGGTACAGCTACAATTCAGTGCCATATTTCGACATGAAAGAACTAAATAAATGAAAATCAAAGGAAATAACAAATTGATACTAACATTCAGCATTTGTATAATATATTATTTTATACTTTATCTTGACTGCAAATAATAAAAATGTGTATAACTACGAAAAAACCGTGCAAAATGAAGGACCTAACTTAAAAGGGAAAATGTTTTTTTTATTTCTTCTAGTGTTTTATATCCAAGCCAAAGTTACATCATAGACCTTACATTTCAATTCAAAAAATGCCTTAAAAAAAGGTAGATTTTGATTGATTTGTGGTCAATTTAGTTTTTAATATTTATTAAGGAATTTTCATAGGAAAATTTGGTTAGGTTGCGTTGCATACAGACGACAATAATATTCCGGGGGGAAAATAGAACTATTCATGAGTATTTAAGTAAAGATATATACTAATATAGAAAAAATAATTTAGATATAAGGGGCTGAAAACAAGCTTATAGTTGCTTCATAATCAAAATAATTAATTGACATAAACGATTTTATTTTCAACGGAATATTGATGTAATATATTTTTATAATATATGTGGCATTCAACTTGCGCACAAAAATGCTGATGCATGGTGTAATCTATTTCCACACTTTAAAAAAGAAATCATTTTCAAATTAACGAACTAAATGGCTAAAAACACACGACTTAACATCTTTACATTAAAAAACAATACTATTTACCAATATGATAACTTGATTTTGCTTATTTTTATTTTTCGTTTAGTTAAGCTGATAGAGTTGCACTAATGAAACATACGTAAGTAAACATTATAATATTACATTTACTCGATCCAGGCCTGTACCTGTTCACCCTTTTTCTGTTCATGCGTTTGATTGTTCATTTCGTAAAAACAGTCCGTTCGCCGTTTATTCTTTCATTTTTTCCCATTCAATCGTTCATTTTTGATTTATATATTTATTCCTTTAATATTTATCTAGTATAAAAGTTCACTCTACAAAGTGCTCATTAATATATTTTTGTTTCTCACTACATAAAAATGAGCCTCAAGGGCGTAGCTTACTAAAAGCAAAACAGACAATCCCAGGGATCCTGAAATGTACAGGGTTCCAATATACTGGTATAAATGATGCTGCCAACTTTTATAAAATGGTGTCTAACTTCTTTGAAAAAAAAATATTAACAGCATTAAATTAACCACAAGGCAGTTTTTTAGGACAACCTCGAAAAGTGTTTAGAGAATGTACTTTTAATCAAAGCAACCTTCAGTTTATTTTCAACAGACTCCCTCCTTTAAAAAAAAGAACAGAAATATTTTTTCAGAGTATTCTTATTTACTAGCAAGGCTGATCCTAGGCATAGAAAATATAGGCAAGTGCTAGGGGTGCCGCTCATATGTAGTAATCTTCTGAAAAATATTGAAAAAGCGAACCCTTTATAGACAATTAGAAAATGAACGTCAAAATGAACGCCGTTCATATTTTGTCGACGTTAATTTTTTCCCCGTTCTTCGTTCATCTGTTCAAATAAAGAACGGAAAGACTGAATGCTGTTGGTTTTTCCCTTCAATTTTTAAGCCTGACTCCATTTGACGAATAAATCTTCTTGGAAGCACATAAACATGAAGTATATTTCCTTCTCAAGGAACGACTGGGTGTGAAACTACGCACATTGAGTTCAAGAGAATATTCTGAGCGTCCATTTGAGCTACGTCGTTCCATTTGATTTTTTGTAGATAATACATATAAACTATCTAAAACCTCCCAACCTAAGTAGAAGTGAGGACTATGCAGTAAGTTGATTATGATTAAGTCTATCCATAGACTAAACCAGGGTTCCCTTTTTTCCAAACTTCTCCAAAATATAAATTTATTTTTTACTGACTTATCGAGGCCTGTTGGAAATTGACTTATTTGAACGTTCAGAGGAGATGACACGTAACACTTTTGAAATGTTTATTTCGATTTTGTTCACATTTTTATCAGTCGTTGAGATCAATGTTTGAAACAAAGTCTCCTAGAGGCTATAGTCATGCTTACAATGTGGTTTACTTTTAGGCATTCGTAAAATAAATTTAAAAAGTTTTCATCCCCAAGGAAGAGAAGCAGGATCTCTTTCAAAGATTTATTGGTGAATAATGAAGAAGTTGCTATCCTGTAGTGTAACTAGGTATTTCTCTTTTTGACTCGTAGAGGGGCTTCCAAAGAGTTTGGTTAAGCTCTCGACGTCATTTTTATTAGCTAAGGATCCTATACGTTGTAGCCTTATATTGATTAAGTTTGCTAAAATTTATGTCATAACTGACATCGATTTATAAGACATCGAAAGAAAAAATCTTCTTTTAAAATAATATTAACAAAATTAATTTTGGGATTCAACAAGATATACTTTGTTATTCTTATTGTAAAAACATAAAATTTATGTTTTAAATACAAATTTATATGTAATATTCAATACTATATCAGAATTCTGGAAATCAAGTTTTGATGATGTTGCATATATTAGATATATCAATTAATAGCTACTATTTTATATTTTTTTAACTACCATAGTCGCCTCAGTCTTCACATTAAAAATAGAAGAATCCAATGGATAATCAGGAACAACTATTAAACAAATAAGTTAACTAAAACTTGATTATAATATACCTAAATATACGACAAATTCTAAACAAGTCATAATGAAAATAAATAAAGTGTTGCATATAATCTGATCTATTGTTACATGAGCCTACTCAAAAGTATTGAAGATAAAATTAAGATTTAAAGGAATAAAAAGCATTTTTAATCATCTGAAGGTGTATCATATCCCAGTTGAATAATGTAAGAGCCAGATAAATATTATTATATTTCAATAAAACTCCACAAATATGTTAATTAGGTTCATAAGAAGTATTAAAAAAAGGACATGTTTTTTTTTAAACAAAACTGGGACATCCGCTTCAAACTTAAAATAACAATAATTATGGGCCTTAATAAAAAGGGGCCATTTGCCCATGAACCTATTCTAAATTTTCATATATTAAATTATAGTGATAAGAAACTTAAAAATTTAATTACTTTATTTACTAGAATAATGTTATGCGCTCGTATTTTCTAATAGCCAAAGACTTTGAAGCTATTAGCATTAAACTCCTAATACAATAAGCCTTCATTTACCTGATATAATATAATATTCACAATTATTATTTATATAAATTAACTTTCATTGAAACAAAATAATGATAAAGTTTTGACATATATACAAGAAAAAAAAGACCTTGCAAATCAAATTAAATCATGGTAATTTATATCTATGCTTATCATCGTTCTTTTTAGAAAATAATGAGGAAAATAAACAAATATTATAAAAAGTTAGCATTAATTTAAATTATAAATTATTTGAAAAAAATCATCAATTTTTTTGTGAAAAAATATGTCCCATTTTTTTTCCTTTAATGTTTGCCTACAACAAGGTAAATATTCTATGCACGTATTTTCCTTTAAATTTCAAATAGGAAGAAATAAAGCAACACAAAAAAAAAAAGAAATATGTACATAAAAAGTAAAAAAAAATTGCAAACAACATATTTTATCACTACAATGGGCGATTTTTGTTTTTAAATATTTGCAAAATTTTCATTTTACCTTTTCATTATTATTAATTACGGTATAAACTTTGTATAAAATAAACAATGTAGTATGTAAAATATTTTAATTATTTAATTAAGTTCAATTAAAAAATATATACATTTAATGAATAATTAATTTTGTATATGATTAAATATTTCAAAAATTTATTCATATCTCAGAAAATAATGTTAACATTGTGCAAAAAAATACAAAATAAATCAAAAATAATTGAATAACTTGCTCAAATCTCATCAAAAGAATGGTAGTATAATGTATTTTTATAAAAGAGTTGATTTTATCTAATGTACAAATTTAATTAGTTCCAATTTTTCCAGAGTAAAATTTAAACAAGAGGTTTTGTGAGAGTATTTATGTAACAAAATGATATTGAAATAGTGCTTGCACAACTTTTATTTCAAAATGAGAAACCTCAGCTCTAATAATTGCCTCAATACGAAGCCTAAATTCCTTGCAGTCCTCGACTATGTGGTCAGACTTGATATTAGTACACTCCTTCAGGATGGAAGCCTCTAAACAATGGACATTCCTATGAGGAGAAGCACACGCACTTTCCTCTTTACACCCCTCGATAGAATTGTCTAAGGACTACGCATCTGGAGAGGAAGACACCACATGTTGAGGTCCCAAATGTACGGAAAATTATCTCAAAGGAAGGCCTCGGTCCTTGAGGCGCAACAACACGGATCTCCGTCTTGAGTTAAAACTTTTCTCTCCCAAGGTAGTACTTTCTTATCCAGAAGGTCGATATATGCATTGAGCTGCTACTTATTTTTGATTGAGTGACAAAACCTATTTTTACTATTTTGAAGACACTAGACGAATAAATTTCAAATTTATTAAAATTTAAAATAAGTGTATCACTCGATAAGATTAACCTTGTACTTATCATTATAAACACTTTTTGATTAGATTATAATAACAGTAAGTAGTAAGCATGTTTTCTATCACCAGATTAATAAAATATGGTTACTTTGATTTATATATTGCCATTGGTTTGAGTTATTAGTCATTAATTTGTATGTTTTTTTAATATAAAATCTCTCTAAGAATTCATCAATATTACTTCAACTTTTGTATAGGTACTCTCACACCTAATTACTCAATAATTAAATGTTATATTCTCAAGAATGAAAGAATGTGCTTAAGTTGACGCATGGGGAGTGTTGTTTTTATTATTTTTTTAAATACTATGATAATACTTCTTATCCATTCTAACTATGTAACTGTAACCTATTATACTATATCTGACTTCGATAGCTAAATGTAATTGTAAACAACAAACATTTTTAGTAAATTGTATCATCGCTGGGTTAAATAAATTAGTTATATATATAAAACACTTTATCATCACAATAATAAAAAATAAACTCGATTTTAGGAGATGGCAAAACAGGCAAGGTGACTGCCAATGGCCTTGCTTGCTGAAGTAAGACTTAGAGAACTCCTCGTTAGTATTTGAAAGCTTCGGATCGAGTAAAACGTGTGAACCGATAGTAAATCCTGCTCAAAAAGCTTGAAAATCCCCGTCTGTTTGAGGGTAAAACATAGAACCAAGATTTGTAAAAAAAAGTACTGAACAATGTTTCAGACTAGGCTCAAACTCGTCATGAAGGCAAAATGCGGCAATTTTGATTGAGAATGTTAAAAAGGTGTCTGGCTGGAAAATCACCATCAGATATGTTTGAAATACTGAGATTTAACTGTTCTACTGGGTACAGGCTTACCACAAGACCAAAAGCTTTAACAAGGTCCAGATCAAGGTCAAAGAGCCCAAAAGAAATAGTTGAGGCAGTTAAATAGCCTTTTTTGTGTAGTTGAAAGCATCCATACCACCTTGCACCGTTTGGTGAAGCAATACTTAAACGTTAATGCCCTTAAGAGAAATCCTTGTCAGGTTTTGAAACTTTTTGAGAGTCAATACACAAGAAAGGACGAATTGAGAGCCAGGCATTATAAAGAACTGCTGTACAAAGCTCTGAACCAGGATAATACTGGCCATTAATGCAAAATGTGGCTTTATTGCTTGAAAATATAAAAAAAGTGCCCTTGATTGAATTTATAAAATTAATTTTCTAAATTTGATAAATTTCTTTTAAATATAACAAAACCACAACTTGTACACCAGGTATAGATTCTAAATACATAGTAGCTATGGCTTTGATTGGTAAAGAATGGTCAATTATTGCAAAAAAACAAAAAACTATTTATATTTCATCATCTCTTTCGTTAACATTTTTTTCTCTGTAATTTTCAAAAAGTGTTGTAGACGGAGGAGCCTGTATATGTAGATTCCACCATGAAGGAAATCCATGCAATATTTCTTTCTAGCCGAGGGCCATGAAAATAATAATTTGTACATAAAAAATAATAAAATAGAACCTTGATTCAAATATGTATTGTCATAAAAATATGGATGCTGTGACAATTACTGTATTATCTACTTTACTTTTATATATTTGCTAATTATTTCATCATCATAAAGTTATGCAAGGATTATCTAAATTTATTTAATAAACAGAATGTATTAATGTAAGGTTTTATCCTTGAGATGTATAAACTGATATTTTTCATATTTACAATTTGCTATATGAATCGAAAGAGACATGTGATTGAAACTCTTGCTACTAATTAATATATGTAAACACATTGACAAAATAATTATTAGTGAGATTCAGTAAAGAGATTTAAGGATATTTAGAATGTTAGTAAGTATATATTGCAGTATATTTAAAGAAATAATAAACTGTATTTAATTGGATGATAAAAAGTTAAACGTAAATTACGTCGTTTAACTTCTGTATCATTTTTATAACTATTCAAATCTTTTTGAATTCGTAAATATCAATTAAGATTCTAAAAATACATTTATAAGTATAAGACATCGAGAAAAAAGAAATGCTTATTTCAAAATAATTTTAACAACATGACTAATCATTTAACTTTTATTTTTTATAATAACTTAAATGAAGTACCCACGTCAGTTTTTGAAGAGATTTGTTTACGTTATAAAATAGTAGAATAATTTTATAGCTACCACCCAACATCTCAGTTGTTACATTGAAAAAAAAAATCCTTGAAATAAAAAGGAAAAACTAAGCAGTCGACTTAAAATCCAAACAATTTGATAAAATTCTCTAAATCTCTGTTTATAAATACGAAATATACAAATGCAACCTAAACAAGGGATAATTAAATATCACTTGTGATGCTAATTCTGAGTATTTTTGGCATTTATAAAAAGAAAACGAAAATGAATATAGTGACTATTACAATTTGTAGAATGTTTTGAGGGAGATCTGCTTATCTGTTATGAAGTTTCATTAGATTAGCTACAATCATCTATAGAAAAACGGAGCTGGAGACGAAAATAAACAAAAAAATAGACAAGAATTATTTATATGTCGATCTGAAAATATATTCTTAGTCTAATAAGTACATACAACTAAAATTCCCCAACATATCCTCAAGGTTACTAATTTAATAGCATACACAAATGTTTCAATCAGGTTTTGAAAATAACTGAATGAAGTATAAAAAGAAGTTCATTCCTCGGTAACTAAATGAGAATGACAACAGCTGAGAAGAAAAAAAAATACTCCTTAGTTTGATGAAAAAAACACGGGCGAGCTTAAATATAGTCAAAAGTTATCAGATCTATCATGTGTGTACTCGCAATTTATTTCTAATAATCTTCAAACCTCTGCAATTATTTATTTCAAAATGAAGAGGTTGTGTGATTTAAAATGTTTATTGTTTGGGGGAGAGAAAATAATACTATATTTAATTAATTTTATGAGTATAATCCCTCCTACAAACAAACTTAGCTTTACATGACAGTACTTCCGTACATTGAATAGAAGAATTGTTGACGTTTGAAAATTATAATATGTAAAGTTATAAAATATTATATTGTTATAAACGTATCACAAAAATGTTCACTGCATTTTGTCATCATCTGCCAATTTTTTGCTTATTATCCTCTTATTAGGGTTCTTCATGATAATTGTTTGCTAAACTCTGAAAAATTTACACCAACACTAATATTAATTTGAAAGATTGGAATATTTGGGCATGAGCGTTGTATGGAGAGCCTTGTAGCAAAATAATACAACTCCCGTAACGTTCATTATTTAATATAAAATTACTCGCATAAGGACCCAGTGAACACTCTTGTTCGTATGCGTTATTTTTTTAAACTCCTATTTTAAACAACAAATTATAGACTGTCACACCATCTGGTGGTGTATTATATATTTTTATAAATTGTTCATACTCTATTGGTAATTAACTAATTGTTCTTTAGCCTTTTTTTGTTTCTTTTTGGAGGAAAGCTTGCGAAATACAATGAAAGTAGCAAAATGTAACATTTTAGAGCTGACATACAGGAAAATATATATATCAAAAATAAACTTACTAAAATTAATATTTTTTGTTACTAACTTTATAAATTCAAATATATAGGGAATATTGAATACACAACTCAGTTGTCTTTGGTTGAAATTCCTAAAAATCACGCGACATTTGTATATGTACTAAATATAAATCACCTTTTGACTAATTTGATAACATATATCCTCATCTCAAAATATGACAATGAATCTATTTGTCAACTATTAAATCTTCATGATAAAAAACCATAATCATGGGCAACCCTAAATCAATTATAGTAAAAAAAATATTTATATTAACATACATAAATTATTCTTTGTAGAAACACTTAATTTTAGGGGAAAACTTGAAGTTATATGTTTGCTCCTTACATAAATAAACAAATCGAGTGTATTCATGTTTTTATTGAGTGAAATTAAAAATTGACTTTGTATATTAGATGGCAGTTTGATAGTTCATCTATTGTATCTTGTGATAATGATTTATAATATTATCGGATATACCTAAATAGAATACATCTGCTAAAACCAATTGATGCTCCTTCCAAGCATAAAAGTCCTATTTAATAAGACTATACATTAGGGCATTTTTTTTTTTCAACTTTTCGATTATAGTTAGCGCAGAAAAGTTTTGATATGGTAAGAAAATTAACACTTCAAAATTACATTGTCATCTTTAGTTCGCAAATCTCGATAAAGTTATGAAAAAAGGTAAAAACTATTTACATAGTAAATATAAATACTAAATAGATATTATAAATTATTTTGTGATAAATTATTTTGATGGATATTTTTCCATCTAAAAAAAGTATCAAAATAGTGTTTTTCTAAAGTTGTCTTTTGAAGCAAAAGAAGAAAACAAATTTAGGAATGTTTGATCAGCGTAAAGTGTGACTTATTTTTTAACTTTATGAGAGAAAAATGAAATGTTATATTAGAATACTGTCTATCAAAATTAATTATAACAAGATAATGTTTAATTCTGTTTTTTTATTTCGAACTATAAATTAGATGTGCTATCTAAAAATTACATTGTAGAACAATATAATTTTGCATAGGCAAAATTCCTTAACCATTCTCAACTTTTCCAAATTTGCCAAAATCCAAATTCGAAAAAGTTGAAAAACAAACATCCTTTATATACATTTATTTAAAATCTATTTTATTATCAAAATCCAATCTTATTAAGCCTTTGTTGCACAGAAAAAAAAATTTTGCTTTTTTTTAGTTAATCATATTTTGAGCAATCAAAGGTTTCCCTCATTTAGCGATTACATAATTGTGAGTACCTAGGTCGTATTTTAAGTATTCTTTCATATCAACTACATTGCACTATTCATATGATAACAACCATGGAAGACGTAGAAACTAATTCAATTATTAAAATCTTTAGTATGTACATATATTGAATTAACAAAAATTTATGTAATATCTGCAAAGTAGATCTATAATAACAGTCTACTTCTGTATATCTTTAATGATATTTTTTTATCCTAAATAATCATTTCTCATAGGCCATTGAGTGCTCACATAAAATTATTATTATTATGTTAAAAAATATGGTATAGCATTGTTCTCCGAATAAATCCTTATATATTTTTGAATTCAACAACCTGAGCATTACAAATTATTTATTTAAGTAAATATAAATAATTATTTAAACTAAATTAAGGATAAAAAAGTAACTCTCTTTTAGTTAATATCTATTTTATGATATTGTTAGTAAATCGGGTATAAAATAAGCTCCCAAAATATTTTTTTTAATTAGATGATTAGCATTTGAATAATTTTAATAATTACCCATAAATTCGTCTTTATTTTAAAATAATCTTAACCGTTTGTAATTTCAACAGTATTAAATGTGTTATTCTTATAACAACAACATGATTTTTTTCAAATAATTTCAATGAAGTATTCATTACTTTTTTTTTTTTGGGGGGTATGGGGGGGAGGTATTATATAAAATAATAGCTACAATATTATAACTTTTTAGATTTTGCTGGACGCTACAACGGCGGATTTTCGCTAACATAAAAATCTGCTTTGTATTTTGATGTCAGCAGGTGATTCCCTCCTCTGACTTGATATGTGGTGGCTATTTCATAATTTATGAGTTATGCAATATTTATGCACTGTTTCCAAAAGGGCAGGAATACTATTTCTTGTTGATGCCTCGTAGTATATCAGATGGTTACTTGAAACGTATACATTTGGAAAGAAATGAAAAAATAGCCTTTGGTTCTTTAATTATAAATTTAAAAAATCTTTCTTAATCTTTTTCTGATACATGCCCTATATCAAATTGATTTATTCTATTCGAACGCCATTGGCCTCGAATATGGCGACAAGCCTTTAACAAAAAGAGTTGCATGTATTGCGAATGAAGTTTTGGTTCATGGCAACCAACTCCCGCCAACAGAGGCCTTCACAAGTGACGAATGCTACATGCCTTCCTTTAAATTTACAGCCAGAAAGAAAAGTAGAGGGGATTGACATCCGAACTGTATGATGGCCACATTCTATTGTCCATCATTAATCCATGTTGTTAGCTAAGAAGGTCTGAGTAATTTCCACATTGTCTTTCTCATAGACGTCATTGCCGTCTGGAAAATTGAGCGGATTGGAATTGAAAATGTAGATGTACATGGTTGCCGTGAGTCGGAACCAAGATCAGCGATGTCTGCGATAATGATGGGATTTTTCCATGAGCCCTCCTTTTTTTCTATGGTCAAGCCTCTTCTTAAAATTTTTGATGGTCTTAAGAGCCATTCTTGTCAGCTGGGCCACCTCTGTCGCAGTGTGACCCGTACGAAGAAGAGTTGATGCCCTAAGTCTTTAATTTCTCTGTGTTTACATTTCTCGTCCAACTTAAAAAATTCAAAAAGCAGCAGGTGCATGAGATACTTATACAATTACACATAATTATAATTTTCTCACACATAATCTCTCAAATCAATATCATTCAAGCGTCTAGGTTTCAAGTTTCCACCCGGTATATATAAATATTAATAAACCATCTTATTATTAATATGAATACATTTTGACTATCATATAGCCATACAAATGTACAGCTACGCTTTTAATTAAATATTAGGAAGTAATACTATAATACAAAATGTATAGTACAGTATCGAATAAAATAATAAGTAGTTTTTTTAATATTATAGAATATAAATATCTAATTGATTTTTATATGTAATAATATGATATGTAGTCTGGGAATAAGAACTAATGTTTTTTTTTAAATTTCAAATTTTAAAGTAGATCGAAGGACCATGCAATTTTTGCAAAGGCTATATTCTTACAATATCAAAACTTTTCCAAATTAGCCGTAATCGAAATGTGAAAAAAGTTGAAAAACAAATCCCTTGTGTATATTTATTAATTGTGATTGATTAAAAGATCACTTAGGGGTTTCAATGCAAAGCTCAATCCATTTGATGAGCTTTAGTGATGAATATCGAACCATTTCAATAATAATATGAAGTTTGCTCTGTTTTTATTTGTTAATTTTGAGTTAAAAAATTAACTCACTTTTTGAGTTTAGTCGAAAAATCATGGACTCAAGTCCAGTTGAATTGAGTCGACAACACATTATTATGATAAAAAGTCGTATATAATATATTTTATTTTGTTAACAATTTTTTATTGATCATCATAACATTGGAGAATCTTCTTTTGATATGGAATTATCTATGGACTTAAAAAAATATGAGGATATTTAATTGTGAGTACATATTGATTTATTTATTATAAATAAAAGTTATTTGATCTTTCTTGTTGAAGAAAATGTCAAATCATTAAAAAGTATAGTCACAGATGATTCTGTTGATTCTACGGAAGCTTTTTTATTAAATACATAACTTGCTTCAATATTAATACTATGAAGAACAAAAAATATTTCTTCATGCATTAAGTATTATCAGCCATATCTTATTAAATCATAATCTGGATTGAGTTTTGAAATTATATTTAATTACATGCTTTAAATTTATTTATATCTTCACAGATAGTACTATACCAAAAAAAAAAATCCTATGCAAATTTTCCTAGGGCGATTAATCCCATGGCAAACTTTCCAAAGACAAATTTTGCAAAGGCGAACTATCTTAGATCTCTTTTAAAAACTTATTCCCCTAAATTAACAGTATCTGATCAACTGTATTTGTTCAGAACCTTTTTGTTCTCGTTTAGTTTGTGTTCAATTGGTTTTATCTCAGTTTTCGAGCATTTTTTTTTTTTTTCATAAGCTATTGAATTACAATTTTCATAAAATTATAAGACACCAGTAACGATTTCAAATAGTTCTTTTTTATATTTTGATGTATATATATTTCATAATCTTTTTTTTTTTTTTTTTTTTTCAAAACTTAGAAAAGTAAACAATAGTTTAATCCCAGTAACAAACACTATTATATACGAAACGGAATTGCAAATTAAAAATTATTTTCCTGATGTCGATATCGTTTCCATAAAAAACAACCGATTGTACGATTCCAATTAATCGTCCCATAAATACTTTTTCCCATAAAGTGAGAGAGTCAAAGACTCCAAAATTTTGCCAAAATTTTGTTGGCAATCTACATAACACTTTGTCTATGAATGTAAGTTTTCTTATATTTTGCAAGTTCAGCCATCAAAATAAAATCATACTTTTAAAATAAGCAGATAGTCAATTAAAAATTTTATCACTATTTTACGCACAACATTATTCAGTATTTTTTATAGTTCGACTATTAAGAGGTAAGAATAGTTTAAATAATGATAACTAACCAAATATATGAATTTGAACTTTTGATGAATTGGGTATACCATTAGGTAATAATTGCGTTTAAAGAAGGGAAAACTCATGAATTGATTTATTTAAAAATATTTTAAATCGTATGACTTGAACAAAATCAATATTTTGTAGCTGTGGTCATATAATATTGAGAACATAATGCAACATCATACTTATTTGCAAATAATTACACATATGTAGATCTTATTTATTGAACAAGGAAATCATAATTTGACAACAACAATTATGCCATATGAAATACATTTCTTAAATAAATTATGATTTTCATTTATTTGACAAATAAATTATAAACTTTTTTTTCTCCTTACAAATGTCTTTATTTTATCTTATTGAGTAAGTTAAATTTATGGAACAGAGATGATAATATTTCATATAATTTTTTTATTTAATAACAAACAAAATATGGTGTTTTAATATTTCCTATAATTAAAAACATTAGAGTGCTTAAAATGTTTGTATTTATTGTTTGGTATAATAGGATATTAATTGAGCTTAATGAAATATGGATAAAAGAAAAAAATATTCAAGGACAGATATATGTTACCCGTCAACACAAAAGCAGAGCTCAATAATTTTTCTAAAAATAGAGCTTGAATTACATATATTATTCGACAAATAATCGTCAATTACAAGTTTAATTAATATAAGATTTAACACACAAGCAGAAAACAAAAAAGATTAACTGCATATCTAAAAATTTTATAAGTAAAACTTGTAATGTTAATAAAAAAAAGCTGCCTTCTAAAGGTAGGACACTTATTTTTTTTTTTTTTTTTTTTTTAAGAACTAGCTTGGTAAAGTCATAGAATTACGAGAAACGGTGCTATTTATAAAAATTCTAGCCTCATTTATAGTGAGAAAAAATAAAATAATAAGGCATCAAACATACCATTGTCTAGAAAAATATATTAAATGTACATGGTAAGGACTCAAAAATTATAAAAGCCGTATATTTTTATTTTGTGATATTTTAATGGCAAACCTTTGAAGCCAAAGTTGGTAATTTAATAACTTTCTACACTTTTTATTCAATATGTTCGCCTCCATTCCGAATGATGGCTTGAAAACGGGGAGGAACAGAAGCATAAATGGCCATGATTAAGTCTGAGGACAATTTGTTCCACTCCTCTGTGATTACAACCTTAGGGGCATCGAAATTCGGGTGATAAGTCCTGTTCGTTTTTTCCTCAAGACATTACGTCAGGTGAGGACAAATTTCAGAAGTCTGCCATTCAGAAGACAATCATTTTCTCCCTTCAGAAATGATGCACTTTCTCGGAGGTGTGTGCTGAAGATCCATCTTATCTAAACGCATAGTTGTCCCTTGGGAACGTGCTCTTCAACCATGGTACTTTAAAGAAGAAGGGAGGGATTTTGATGCTTCCGTACGCCACGACGCTGAGGACCATAGCCTAATCTAGATTTTTCATCCTGAAGGTTCCCTCAACATGAGCCCTTAATAGGCAAGAAGTGTTAATTTCTCCTGCTCGAAACAGCGTCCACTATGAAGATCCTCTTGTCGGAGATCAACTTGTACGCGGAGAAGATCGCACACCCTCTGCCGTTTTGCTTGTTGCTCGTGAATTTTTGATCGCACAAAAACAAAACAAACATCAAAAAAATTTGTCAGCTCTTTGGAATGATCCCAAGTAAAAAATTGTCAGACTTTTAGAACTGAGGCTAGATGGCCTCGAAGAGGATTCTAATTTTTGAGTACTCAGCCTGTACAAAAAATATTACATACATGAAGTTATGAATTTAATAAACCAATCATTGTGTGTCTACAAAAATATAAATATGTTCCATAGTCAAATACTGAAGCTACAAAAATATATTGACAATGATTAATTTAATGTTAATCTGGGCAAAGATTCTTAAAAATCAAAACATGTCTGTAAATTCATAATCAATAATAGTTATTTGAGAAATAAAATAAAAATATGTGTAGTAATATTAAAGTTTGTTCATTTATGTGAAGTAAACAAATAAACAAGATCAACAACAAAGGAATCCTAGAGAACATTTGTATCTTGTTCTTGAAAAAGTTTAAAAATAAATTGCTAAATAAATATAAAATGCATAATTATTTATCTATATTTGTAATTTAACTTACAAAATTAACTACATAATAAAGTCTAAAAAATTACCAACAAATTAAAAAAAAAAAAAAATTATTTTCTGTTATCTTAATTGTAATAAAAAACTTCTTTTTTTTTTTTAATTTGACCTCATTTTGAAGTACTTCCAGTAAACTGGAACTTTGATTGGATGGATAGTAACAATTTTTGATGGCACAGAAAAAAAATAGGAGGTCATTACCAACACTTTAACACATCTCGTGGTCCATGATACTTTTGAATTTGGTCAACTTTACTAAGTAGAAAATACTCTAATGGACACGATACTAGAATTAATAACGTTATTTTATATTTTTCAAGAATGTCTTTAAGGGAAAATCCCATGATCTTAAAAGCATGGCTGGACCCTTGCAGAGCCATATGCAAAACGGATTGTGTGTAGTCCAAATCGGTATCTAGATAAATATAGGGGAAATAATTCAAAAATGAGGCCAGGGGTCGGTTTGAGCGTAAACTTGCTCTGAAGTAAAGATAAATGTGAGGGCCTATTTTTTTACTAATTCCGAGGCCCACTTTGAGCCCATTAGCCAAAGACAAGCCACAAGATTTTGACTTTTAATATATAATATAGTTTTTTCCTTTTTTTTTTTTTTAAATACGACCATTTTCATTCTTGTTTTTTTATAAAAGACAATGTTGTATATACTAATACAATGTAGGGACTTAAAAACTCGCAGTAACATAATTAAATAACAAAAAACAGGATTTTTATAGTTCAATATCCCCCCCCCCTTAACAAGGAGTAACACCCCTTGTAACGCTAGCATACAGACTCACAGCTCTTGACGATGAAGGCCGTGTCCATAGCGTACCACACTGTCGTGATGGCAGTTCAGAGCAAATCCAAACATGAGATGAGAGGTGACACACATATTCCTCTCTAAACATGTCAAACCGCAAAGTGCATGAAATTGAGATCAGGCAGAGGAGAACCACATGCAGGCTGGCGAGAAGTTACACCCTCTTTGTATATAGAGGGGGGGGAGGGTTCGTCATCGGCTGTTTTCTATTTTTTATGACGTAATAGTCGTGCAAATATAAGTTTAATCCTAATTGAGCTTAATACAATTTCAAATCCATCAGTAACCTGTTACGACTATAGTGCGGGTATAGCGAACAATCCTAAAATATAGACCTTCTTTGATGTTGTAAACATGATTAATGATTTTTTTTTCATATTATATTTATTTTTCCTTCTTTTTGTCATATTAATACTTTTCATATTGCTACGCTACTTTTTAGTGCGATTAGAAAGAGATTCATCTCGTATATTAAAGATAATTAGATTTCTCTTCATCCATCTAAATATAATATCTATTATAAACTATATTTTTACAGTTATTTCATTATTTACTTACAAAGTCAAAAATAATTTTCAGAAAAAAACAACGTACTTGCAATCGAAATCATGGTGATTCCCCATCCTATACTCCAGCACCAACCAACCAGACAAAAAATGATGGTACAAAATTGACTCAATCCGATAATTAAGTTGATGATAAATGCAACATAGCGGTCATCTCCATTACAGGTCTCACTAAACCTTGTACGACCACAACAGCAGAAAAGGACCAAAAATCCACTTAAAACTGTACCTGAAAAATAATGGAGAACATCAAATTTATTACTACATATGTATATACTAGAGTGCAACAGCATAATTCTTTTTTCCAAAACGCAAGTTTTGGAAAAATAAAAGCTGTTTTTTATTCTATAAATATTGAACATGCTAAAGCTTAAAGTTTTAAAAATCATATCAGATAAGTGATGTTCCCATTGTCCATAGACTTAATTCACCCAAGTTTAAAACGTATTTTATGGTTTCAATGATGAAAAAATGAGATTATTTTAAAAATCATCCTCTTTTCTTCAAGAAAAATATTATGTATGAATTTAAAAAATTAAATTTAACTGGAAAATTTCATGAAGCTGCATTTATTATAAAGTAGTTCCCTGTAAGGATTTATGTAAAAATTTTCATTTGACAATTCATGCTTTTCCCAGTTGCCTGGCACTTAAAATCGCAAAAAAGTTTATCAGACTGATTGTTCCAAAGATTACAGATTTGTCCCCTATTAATTGTTATTTGGACTTCCTTCAAAAAAAAAATCTTGCTAAAAAAATAAGTATGGGACCACGTCATTTTAAGATACAAAAACTTGGTTGCAGAAATATTAACTAGTCCAGAGCTTATCAAGTAGAAAATCTTAGAGCAATAATGATTTCAACTGTAGGTAGATCCTTTTCTTATCAGGATTTATAAAAATTGATTTAACTTCTGGGAGCTATGCTGGAGATCTTATAAGGTATTATCAATCTTGTTCTGATAAAAGTTTAAAGTTTCCAAGTTAATTGGTTCTCAATTTTATTTAAAAAAACAAAAAAAAATGAATCCATTCGACATATTCTTTTTTTCCAATAGTTTTTAGTTACTAAATTAATTTCATAATTTCATTTCTATTCAATTTAAAAGTCGTGCATTTTTTTGATTGATTTCTAATAATTTATTGCGATCGATATATTAACTCGAGTAATTTTATTAATCATTAAATGTCTCCAAAATAATAATAATTTCATGGGGATAACTTTTTTTTGTCAATATCTAAATTATAAACTAAAATATTTATTTTATATTTGTAATCTCTTTAGAATCAAAAAAGTTAATCAAGTTTAAATTAAAACTACCACGTATTTATGTTCTTTCAACTTTCAAACATAAGATTAAAAATGGAGACATAAAACTTCCCCTTTTTTATAATAAATTTAAGTATATACAACTGACGTCTAATTACTCACGCCAATGCCGGTTAATACTGCGGGTTTTATAATATATAGGCGTTTTGTAAGAAGGTGTCATATTTGCAAGAAGAAAAAAATATTTAAGGGTTAAAAAAATCCCCTTTGCTCAAATTTTTGCAGGACAATCCTTATTTATTTAAATGGGTCTTATTCAAAATATTTTTTTGAAACACTACGTTGGTATTTGAATAAAATTTTGTAAAAATTTGAAACAACTACAAATTCATAAAAATCAAACTCCTAATGATATTCATTTAAAAAAATGATTTATACTAAAAGGTTTTTTGTACAATCATAAATTACATAAATTCAAATTTAAAAGTTTCTAATTCTTTCCAAAAAGTAAAAAGATTCTAAAGTTCCACATACATATAATATATATATATAATTGAAGGAAGAAAAACGATACAAATATGCATGATTTTTTATACCTGTTTTTTATTAAGAGGTCACTGACATGTCAGTATACTATCCACATAAAAACTATAATATAAAAAGAGGTGCATAAACATTTTATTACAACTGTTGGTTTTTTCGACTCATTCTTAAGGAAATGAAACATTTTTTTTACTATTATAAGTCAAATCTAAGTTTTATTTTTTATTACCATTTTATAATACATGGATTTATATTTTAATAACTTCAATAGTTACAGAAAAAAATCCTGAAATATTTTAAAAAAGGTTAAAATGGATTTATTAGTTGATCTTTTATCAATGTACTTTACATACAGGGTGTGACAAGATAACCTCCTCTTTTATATGGCGTGGTAATCAGACTATAGAACTAGTAACGGAGTGGGTGTGGCTTCGTTTTAGAGACAAGATTATAATGTTTCATTGGAAATACAGTCAGTAAATATAATTTGTTGTAGAAGTGAATAAGATGCGTTTGCGGTAGAAATTATATATTCGCTATCTTTTTTGTTGTTGCTGGCAATGTGACATTTTGATCTGCTAGTAAGCTACTAAGTTTAGGAAGCTATACAAATAATCATAGCCCAACTCCATATCACAGCTAAGAAATCTACTTCCAAGGCTCAAAAGGGTCAAAAATGACCCCTTGATAGTTTTAGTGTTAAATATATGGTGTAGATAATTTTGGAATGTATTTTAATTTATGAAAAATTCTAACACATCTTACTTATTCAACCTGTCAAAAAAAATATGAAGGTTGCTTGCTGGGTTACTTCTAAAGAGTCCTGAGTTTGGATACTTTTCATACATTTTTATAACATGTCTCAGAAAATCCTCATTTATATTTATGATACAATTAAAGTTTTAAATTAAACAGTAAATCATTACATCAAAGTTGTACAATATAGATAAATCAATTCGTACATTTCTGTTATTCTAAATATTTTTTATAATTAACTCTTTACCGATAGATAACTTTTTAGTGGATATTAATTCAAAAAAAACTTTATGTGTTGTTTACCAACAATTAAATCTGCCTGTGTTGAATATAACATAAGATTTGACAAAAATGTACATATATGTATGTATGTATTGTTAACATATTTGGTCGGTTAGCAGTAAGGCAAGCAAGAATGATCGTTTTATTATAAATTGACTAAGGATTATATTTGTATTCTTCTACAAACTGTTGTCAATGTCTAGTAGCAGAATACTCTAATAAACCCGTTGTATGGGTTGCAAATTGCACATTTAGTAGACAAAATGTAACGTCCTCGATAAAAAGCTGATAAATATATGGATATAATTAAAAAAAACAAAAAAACAATTCAAGAATGATATCAAATCATTATAAATCAAATTAAAGATTTAAACTATAATTTAAAAAATTGAGTATCTTAACTCATGACCCAAATTGTAATACAAAGCCTACAATTTACTCTAATATGTCCAAGAAATATTGGGCTGTATGTATAAATGAAGTAAAGTTAAAAAAATTAAGTATTATTTTTTTGTTGATGCTCCACATATGTATTAAATACTAAATTTAATTATACACAATTTATCATTGCATAATGACTTCTGTGGTTCACCTATTTGTGGAGGTGTATTGGTACAAATCAGTCACATCCCGTCCTTATTATATGTCCTTGAAAAACAGACTAATTTATAAAGCATCCTCTAGTAGGCATTCTTTATTAGAAATATTATAGTTAAGTACCTTATGTAGTTTATGAATTGAAAAAGTTAAATAAAACCTTAAGTATGTTTTATATATGAAAATAATTTGTCATTATTTTTAATTTAAGTCTATAAGTAGTATATCTTATTTTTATAAGTATTAGATTCTTAATGGCAAGATAGATTGATGATGCCATTACTGTCTGATAAATATTATGACCTCATTTTGCAAAGTTTTTAATATATTTTTTACTACTACATTTCAACTGATTATCTTACAAAGCATTAATTCTAATTTTGGGGCATATAAGATATAATATATTGCAATATTTAAAAAAAAATCCAAAGGTAACTATGTTCTTGTGTTTTTAAATTTATATATGCGAAATTATACGTTTACAGTATTATATGTAATTTATTTCCTCTTCATTTGAGCAGGTGTAAACAAATGAAAAATTTGTAAGCCCAAGGATCAATATAACTTGAAAAAAAAAAGATCAATTACTATGGCCATTATATTATAGGTACATACTAAATTTTTGAGTACATTCGAATATAAAATGTTTAGATGTGTCCTGTGATTGTTTATAAAAGAAACATACTCTCTTTTCCGATGTTAAACCACATATACTGTCTAAGGTTGGTAAACATCTGTACTTCAACTAATATAAGGAATTGTCTAAGACCCTATTATTAAGCCCTCTGACTGTATCCTCGGCTGATGTTTTAAAGCCAACCTTATCTTCCTTATTGTCTATCTGATAAGAAAGTAGGCATTCTTTTTATTGATGTTCTAGTTTAGGACCTAATATAGTTTCAGAGTTGAATAGGTTTAATAAAACCATTAATATCTTTTATACATGAAAATTATTTGTCATTATTCTTATTTTTGGTCAAAAAAAAAAGTATTATTTTGATTATCGATGATGATATTACCAGTTGATTTATTATATAACATCATTTAGCAAAGTAAATTTCTATGGGATGGCTTTTGTGTCCTATTCGGAAGTTTTCCTTAAGATTTAGAATGGGACGGGACATTAAACTTTTAGAACCTATTAGAGACATCAAGTTGAAATACAACATTACAACACAAACTTTAGATAATTTTGCAAATGATAAATAAAATTTTTTCGCAAATTATCAAAAAAGAAAAAAAGTTAATGTCTTATAATGATAAAACAATAATCAAAATGTACAGTGATGGTTTTATTTATTTGGTCAGATATTTGATTTGATCTTTTGACTATTTTTACACTTTCTTAAAAATATGTGAGGGATAACTTAAAACAAAGAAGTTAGTTAAATCAAATTTGGTTATATTTTGAAGTATGGGCATAAAATTATGCTAACATCACATTATATTATTAGATCGATTAATGTCAAGGTGATAGCTTTTTCAATTGCTGAAATAAAATGATTCATATATTTTGTATATGTTTGAACTGAATTATTAAATATCCAGATTTAAATCAAAGTCATCGATACTTTTTATGTATATACCCGTAAATTTTGTAAACAATGACAAATAAAGTTGATGTAATAGGTTTAGTTAAAGGAAATGCATTATTTTCCCAATAGATGGATTTAGTAATGTATATTTCGCGTTGTACATGTAAGTGCGATTGGTTTACGCTGGATGGAGTTGGAAAGATAAGATTTTGTATTAAAAATATTCTTTACAATTTTGTAATTATTGTAGTGTCTTTGATTCCGTTCAAGTAGATTTGATGCCAAAGATGCAAGGCCAACTGTCGAAAATATAAATAAAATTATGGAAATGGTGGAGTCCGACCGTCAAGTAAATACTGTTTTTATTTACAAGGATATTAATTTTAATTAGGATTTCTTTAATCATTAAAATAATGAAACTCTTACGGTTTTAAATGTACCACAGGGAGCGGGGATCAAATTGTCGCCAAAATATTTTTCTACAAAAACAACACAAAATATACATTTTTTAACTTTTTTATTGAAAATCAAAACTATGACGAGCATATAGGTATAGAGTAGCCATTCATTTGATATAATCACCGTTGGCATCAATAACAGCCTCAATACGGCCTCTGAACCGGCTGCAGGCTCTTCTGACCATCTCATTGTCCATGTTGCCGAATACCTCCTTGATGGAGTCCATCAGGCTGGCCTTGGTGCTATGGGGATGTCTGTTGGTATGTCTCTCGACATAGCCCCAGACAAATAGTCCAAAAGATTAAGGTCGGGAGAGTTAGGAGGCCACAAATCCTTGGTTACGACGTCATAACAGTTCTTGGTTAACCACTGCATGGAGATTTTGGACACATGGCAGGGTGCTGAGTCCTGTTGCCACACCCAGGGCCTGTCTCCGACCACCCCTTGGATCCAAGGCAGAACCACCTTCTCCATAACATCCAGGTAGACCTCTGTATTGACCTTTAGACCCGTTTCAAACATGTGGGGAGGCATAACATGACGTTCACTGCTGACCACCCCGAACACCATGATCATTGCAGGGAACTTGGTCTTCATTACCTTCCTCACATGGTTGGTGCAGGTAGCTATCCACCTGTTGTTCTGCTTGTTGACCTTCTGATCTTGACAGAAATTCTTTTCATCAGAGAAAAACCACAGCATCTCGGGCTGCTTTGGGTACTTGAGCTTGTTGAGCAATATTGTTGACTTCATCAGCCTATTGTCCTTTGCCTTCTGGGTCAAGATCTGGCCCACCTGCATCTTGTAGCTCCTGCACCTTAAGTCCTCAGATACACAGTCCCTTATTGTTTTCTCATGGCAGCCCAGATCCCTCGCCATTCATGGACCTGGTAGGGTCATCCTCAACCATCTTCTTCACCTTGTCGACAAAGTTGGTGTTCCTGACCTTCCTGTCGGCGCCCTCCTCCTTGGGTGCCCTCTTTAGGGGGCATCAACATCCCAGGTGTCCTTTAGCTTCTTACGGATACGCTGAACAGTCCGTAAATTCACTCCTAAGGTTGAAGCAATCGTTGAATTGGAGATTTCACCTCCATTATTAACCAATGCCATGACTACGGTGGACCTCGAAAGCTCCTCGTTCCACTTATAGCTCTTTATCTCCTCATATGATGACGGCATGATGCTAACTACGTATCATCAGCTGACGAGAATAGCTTTCCTATTTGGTAACCGGTTTTTATTTGATAATGTCGTCTTCAAGTTATCAAGGTTAAAAGTCGGAGACAATTTGATCCCCGCTCCCTGTACATTAATATTTTAAGAGAAATTTGATTTATAATTTGATATAGAAATAAAATAATAGTTTGCTTATTCAATGGAAAATAGATTGTTAGAAGTGTTCCGTTAAGTTATATATCACATGATAGAAATTACTAACTTTTCTTAAAACAAACTCAAACCTCTAGCTAAATTATTTTAAAAGCCTATTTATTTAGCTCTAAAAGTAGATTTAGAGATAAGTTGACTGGTTCATAATAACCAATCAAAGTGGAAGTGATTTTTAGCTAAATTGAAGAAATAGTTTACACTGCCAGATGCCACTAGATTTTGAAACATGTAAAAAAATCGTTGAAATGGCATTTGATGTGTTGAGAAAATCTAGATAAAATGGACAATCTTTTTTTTAACCATTTTTTTTTATTATTAATAACTTACTAAAGGCTCTGATTTTCTTTTTATACATTGATTTTGTATAAGGGTTTCGTTTTGATATATATACCTTCAGTTTAGTTTTTTATGACTTTTTGATGTCAGTTTAGTTTTTACTAAACTTTGTGAACATATATTTATTCATTTAATCACTATTGTAGAAAGATTATATCATTATTAATTGTGTAAATATGAAAACTGAAAATTTAACAAGTTTTACAAAAAAAGTCATAGAGAAGCTATAAAAGAGTTCTTGGGAGATTAGACAATTATACTTTTTCACTCTAATTACGATAAGAAAGATTTCTATTGGTCTTCTGAAAGGGACAATACATTTTGTACTCGATCAGGCTAATATTTATTTACTTGACATGTCTTTGATGAATACATTTTCTAATTATAAAAAAAATTAAAGCAGTTAGATATATATTTAACTTTTTTTCTTTGGTTTTCCTCATTTGTTTGTTTGTAGTTCAAACTTGATGGATATTATATATTTTTTTTTTTATATGTCTTGGTATCTAATTTATCTTCATTTCAATTTTGGAAAAAAATGTGGTTATAAAAAAGAATTATGCATTAGAGTTCTGATAAAACATTACCATTTTTTTCCAATTCTACATTCAATTTACCCATATCAACAACGTTTGCATCATTAGATTTTTTTGACAGATAACATGATTAAACGTCTTCTTTTTTTAAATAGTAGAAAATCCCCAAGAACACCAAAAGACACTAAACTTTTTTATCTATAAAAAAAAAGCAACATAATAATTTGGTAAAGTTGCCAAAATTAAGAAAATAACTTGAGGGCACATGCACCAAAATAATAATAAAAAATAAAAATCAAATGACAATTTAATTTGGAATTAGAACATAACGACTTCTTTTTATTTGGTTGTTTAGCTTACGTGTAAATTCCAAAAGTAAGGTATTATGAGCTTTTCCTTATTGCTAAATGAACCAAGAATAAGAAATAAAAACATTACTTAGTCTCCGTTGAAGATTAAATAAATCACTAAAACTTTTTAAATTTTGACTTTTAATCGTTCACTTTTTTTTAAATAATCATTTCAAATCTAAAAGTTCGGTATTTTCTGCCCTCCTCCTATCCCATACAAACCGGATTTAATATAAAAAAACACTCTAATTGAGAGAAAGTCCGGTACGAATATTATTCTTCCACGTCAGCTGTCATTAAGCTTCCTTACGAGAGCATACACGCTTATTCTTTTCATCAGAAACAAAAATGACGAGTACTTTTTTGTACAATTTAAATTTTAAAATAGACAAAGTATATTTGGTTACGGTGGTTGGGTGAACTACTCTATTTGTCCAAAAATTCAGAAAAAGTTTCAAGCTAGAGGGTGAGGACACACTGACGATGATTTCTCGCAAAGGCTTGTGACCTGGAAAATACCATAATTGTCGGAAGTCCAGCTTTGTTGAGGAAAAAAAAATGAGAAGAATTAATCTAATCCAAAATTGCCGAAAGCATTATAACTATATTGTTTGGGGCATTGTTGAACGGGTTTTCCAATTAAGGTCACCACAGGACCCCACACAAGATCCGTGAAAGCTGGATTTGTATTCTTGACTTTACCCAGTAGGAACGTCAAGATTCCAGTGGAACGTGTACGAGACGTTATGAAATTGTGGTCCATGACAACGGTGATGTTATTAATTGAATTTCTAATGTTGATTTTTGTGAAAATTTTAATAAAATCATTTGTATAAATAAAGTCAGAGCAGCCTTTTACTTTTTATTCTCGGCTTGCCAACATTTAGATGAACCACCCTTTATATCATTACAATGAACGTGAATTTTCACAAGACATTCATTAAAGTCAATCAATTTAGAATCAACTTCACTATAAAAATTTTAATCGCATACCTAATATAATAAATTGAGTCAATTTATTATTGACATTAAAATATTGACATATTTCCTAAATATCCATATTTTTTTGCATATATTTAATATAATTTTAAATCCTAACTCTTGAAATACATTTAAAATTTATTTTTTATCCAATATCTAATGCGGGAGATAACTATGTAGATGTCAAATTTTAGATGAATAATATCTTTTGATATGTATTTAAAAAAAAACTTCAATATTAATTGGAATAATATTTTTTTATTTAACTTTTAGTGCTATTTTATCAGAAAATAAATAAATACTTAAATAATGACGTTGAATTTTCAAAGGAAAAATTTATCATATCTATTTTTTTGAGTTTTAAAAAAATATTGCATTTTTTAACAAACTTTTGGCACAAAAAAGAGACAGCTGATAGAAAACATTTCTTATTAATGGGCATTATTTATATTTTAAATATTTAAATATTTTATAACCTTTATGAATTATGTGAATTCTATTATGAATGACAAGGTTTCATTTTTTTACAAAAATAGTACATAATCAATTTTATGGTACTCTGTATTTTTGTGAATTTAAAGTTTTAAATTTACTTTTATCTAAACTGACTACTTAATTATTACCTTAAATTAAAGCTAACAAAATTAAATCAATGTAATTTTACATTTATGAGGATATTTTTTTATTTCCCAAAACTTGCAGTGGTATTTAATTACGATTTATACAGATTTTATATAATTACCTTGTTTTATTACGTTATCAAACGACAGCTAAAAGAAAAATAAGCAAGTTTTTGTTTTATCTCATGTCTCTAAGTGTAAAAATGTCGGAACAACAAGAAAAAAGGCAACGGATGTGCAATCTCCTTTCCACCGGTGTCAGTCCGAGAAGGCTAAGAGATAGTCCTTGATAAGTTGGTCAAGAAACAACTTCATATTTTGGAGTAGTTTGGGGAAAGGAGAACCTTGCTGAATAGAGTTTTATGTATTATCTAAAACTAATCAAATTCTCATTTAAATAGTTTTGTTTTTTAAGGTAACGATCCTCAGTCGTGTGATTTTAAGCATTTTGTTCGTTATGTTCAAAAGGAAGCCATTTTATATGTTGAAATATGCAATATTGATTAAAATAAAAAATGATTATGATTAAATAATCAACTAATTTTAGACATAATCATGATACTCGATTAAGCTATCTATGTATCATTCAATGTAAAATGTAGAAAATGAGAAAAAAAAATCACCAAATAAAGTAATATTATTTAAAAGGAAATAAATAAATTATACATTTAGACTGACTAAATGCCCCATTTTACTATTTGCCTAATTAATTATAAATTCAATCATTGTTTTACAATATGATAATAAATTAATGTATAAAAAAATTATATATAGATATTTTTTCCCATTCAACAGAATTGTCATTCAAAATATTTCAACTCTTAAATAATAACTGTTTGAGTATGCTTTTAAGAAAAAAAGATTAAATGTAGGTATATGGTTTAATATTTTATATTAAAATATTTAATATAATTCATATCCCCCGTAGTTATATATAAAAATTGTACTCTCTAGTTAGACCAAAAATATATATATATATGCATAAAATAAAACCTTTCCTTTTAAATTGAATTTTAAAAATATAAAAATTTACATAAATTATTTAATGGACCATGATTATAATTCGTACGACAAAAAATTATCTCTAGTTTGTTTTAGTGGGGTTATTGGATCACAAAAGTTGAATACAGATAGAAAAAAAATCCTATCATTTTTCATGGAATGAGAATTGGTGTTTGAAAGCCAATAACACATTAATGTGACGTCATAAATATTGATATTAGCCGTCTGAAAGGCATAAGAAAAAACAACATTGTATAACAATAAAAACATTTTTAATTAAGATTAGGGAAAGTTGAATCAAAATTGCCATGTATTTAGAAAAAATGGATCTCATAATAAAAGACTAACCTCACGGTCTATCCAAATCTATTTTTCTGATATCAAAAATTTATTAATTGAAAATATTGTTATTTCACTGTTAACATGTACTATTAGTAAATATCCTTTTTATGATTCGGTTATTGAACTGTGTAAAATAAAAACTCCAAAAATGAAATGTATTTAATTTCATTATAAACAATTGAACGATAATTATAGTTGTATTATACAAATTTTTTATAATTTTTTTAACGAATCTATTCATTTTCCACTTGTAAATATTACTAAAATGCTAATAATCTCTATATATTTAAAAAAATGCATGTATCTGTCTACTTTAAGTGCCCACACCGTTGAACTTAGGATGCTGAAATATTGCATGGGTCCCTCTTTTGAACCGGGTAAGGCTGAGACAAGTTTGTAAAATTTTTTTGGGGGTAGTGGGATCATATAAGAGGTCTTATGGTATACCCAAAATACAAATACTGTGTTTTGCTGCTCAAGGAGACTAGATAGGAAGATAATAATTATTTCGAGGCGAATTACTTCTCACAGGTAATCCGAAAACAATACTAACTGCGTTGGCTCTTCAGATTTGTTGAATCCTGACATTACTTGCGTCTACTTTTTTTTATTGCAGTTTTGATTCAGGACTGTTGATTAATGTTAAATTTCTCGTAATTATAGGAAAGTTTAGTAATTTCTTTTTCAACATTCTGGCTTAGCCATCCATTTTTCAGAAACAAACTATAATAAATATTTCATCATCTCGTTATCATCAGTGATCTAGAAGCTAAAAGATCTCCTGCATGTTTAAGTTGAGATGCTGAGGATGTTGGAAGTTGTGAAGTGCTGGGGGAGTCTGGTATTCTAGGTGGCCAAGATGAAGAATGATGAAGAAGACTTTTTCAGGAAAGCAGGAAGGGGAAGTCACAATTAAAAGAGGGATTCGTAGTTCTTGTCCAGTTTGGAGAAGAAGATCAAGGAAGACCCTACTAAATAGATGAGTTGCCTCGCCAGCGTCGTATCCGTGGCTATTAGGAGCAACAGGAGGGCTGTGAAGGGCAACTTGGGATTGACCTAATACAAATTATCCTCACGCCATATTCAAACGGAAGTCATGAAGGGCAGGCGTCTCGAGAATTCACTTTTTGCTGCCCAACCCTATGTATATTGGTGGATAAAAAAATAGTATGGCTAAATTACGAAAAACGTGATTTTTATGGAATCTAGAAAAGACAACTTGAAACCAATTTGTGATATTTTGAAACACTATATTTAGTTATATTTTGTATTTGATATGTTCTCTCTCATAAGCAAAAACAGTCTTAACACGCCAGTGAACATGTTGACAGCTCTTGACAATTGTTGAGGTCATGTTCAAGTCATGAACCTGTCATGACAGCAGCTCGGAGTAAGTCCCAATTTGGATGAGAGGTGTGGCAGACATTTTTATCCAAGATATCTTCAAACTGTAAAGTTCAGGGGGTTGAAGTCAAAGCTGAAGGAGGGATACATACAGGAAGGCCAGAAGTCAGTCATATTTTGTTGGAGAAGTTTTTGTTCATCTTGGCTGTATGCGATGGGGCACTTATGAATGGACTTCTTAATGGTGTAACTAGTCAGGAAGGAGATACAAATCGCCATTGCAGCCATTTCAGTCGAAGAAGTTCTAATTTGTGTTTCCTTTTTTATTGTTGCTCCAAACTTAGAGACATGGGATCAAAACAAAACTTCTTTATTTTTTAATCAGCTTTCGTTTGGTTACATAAGAAAATATCGTAATAAAAAATCGGGGATAAAATTGTAAATAAATGATACTGCAAGTTTTGGGTTCCTACACCGTAAGCTTAAGATTATGCAACTATTGTTTAACAATTATGCCAAGTTAAAAATAAAAACATCCACCTTGACTCGTCTATATGATTGAAGTTTACAAAGTACGAATTTTTTAAGGAATAAATATTTTACATTATTTCGAAGAAGAGAGAAATAATTATTTTCTTCTGGGAAAAGGAAATTTTTTTAACAATTATAATCTACCAATAAAATAAAAGTAGGTAAAAGGTCGGATTGATTTATTTAAAATTGTATGTTGATCAGGAAAAATAAAATTACCTTCTATATATTTTATGCACCATTATAAATAAATACTTCATTACCTGTATAAATTATGCCTAATGCATAAAATTAAGGAGGGGGGAATTAAGTTTGCCTTTTTCCATGAAATCAAAAAAAAATTACAAAATAATGGGCATCACACCATGAATTAATTTTTATGTTAATTAAACTCATTTGCAAGAATATATTAATTATTATTACATTTTTAATAAATGGATATTAGTTGGTAATTCTTACTTAATCATTTTATTAAAAAAGATGCTTATTTTTTGCGGGGGTTGACAAGGAAAATACATATATGTTAATATGGTTTGAGGGTTTTTTTTTAGAAAGAAAATCAATGGAAAAATAATATCAAATGAATGGTCATGATGATTTAGTTGGCTTGTTGAACATTTATCATTTTTGTTCCTTGGACTTATACAGCATGTACCAAATAATCATGAATGAAAATTTGGAAGAATTTCATTGAATTACGAAATAATTTACCGATTTTGTTCAGTACTATAAACTAGTTGACTAATAGAAACAAACATACATTCTTCAACAAATTTCTTTATCAGACCACAGACAACTGTGATGGATGCCAAAAAAGTTGTCGCGTCAGAGCGTCAAGGGTCTCATTACCAAGATAAAAATCTGAAGAACCACTACAAGAACCTAGAGAAGAAGCTGAATTTATTGGACAGAAGAGAAAAAGACAATGTACTTGTTCCACAGTATATTTTTAATGGACTTCATGATCGGTGCAGAAATGTACTTGGAGGTCATGGAACAGGGATATTTCAGACAACTATTCCAAGACAAATACTTTATTTATTTTCAAAAAGAATCGGGCTGCAGGCACTAGGCAAACAAACCTCAACGGGTTTGTTTGCCTAGAGACATCTTCAATGTGAGAATGAATACCCAAATGAATATTGGATGAAAACCTTTGCGTCAAATATTGATCATCAGATTTTGAGTTGAGGTGTATAATCTCATTCTTTATAGAATATGCTTTTATCTTCTTTAGAAGAAGTTTTCTCATCATTAAAATCAATTTACAATTTATCATTCAACTATTAAGAGCTTTTTCCAAATTTTTTATTGTTAAAACTTAAAAAATCTCAAAAGGTTTATTTAAAAAAAAAACAATTGGAAAATTATCATGTTCTGGAGCCAAACAGTTAAATAGTGATTCAAGTTTATAATCAGTGTCTTAAAAAAAACGTGGCGAATTTACCAACCTACGGAAATTAGCCATTTCTTCTAAATCATAAGTTCGACAATGCTAGTTCATTCTTCAATTAAAAGAGCTTAAAAAGATATTTCGAATGATGTCACAATATTTGAGATCGATATTATGGTTGACCCTGAAGGTCAGGATCAAGTTGATTTTTCATTATTAACGGATTTAAAATCCAATGTCCTTTTATGGTCATATGCTAGAATCTATCCGTGTGAAATTTTGTTTTATAGTTAAATCTGTTAGACGCTACAAATTCAACCAGCCTTTGGCTGTTGGGTCTTACTCCAATAACACTAGTACCAAAAAAAGTATTTATTTATTAGTGCGTTTAAAACGCAATTTATGAAATTGGACAGTTGGCCAGAGTCAGACTTGTGACTCAGTACAATGTATCTATCCTAATTTACAGAGTGATGGGTGTAGAGAAGATCTAAAATCTGTTGTGTTTTTGCTACCATTGTCGTTGTTTTTTAAATTATCACAACCAATAATTAATACAACGTATGAAGGTGATAAGCTTTGGACCAATTTTATTAATAGTACAACATCGATTGCCATTAATAATGACTTTATGGAGCACTAATTGGCACTGTACGGTTTGTTAACGCATATTGTATTCAGATATTTTTGAAAATAAAATAATAAAATATATATTTTTGGGATATATTGTGTAATATTTGAAAAATAAAACAAATTTTGATATCATTAATATTCTATCAATGATTGTTTTAGACATTAATTAATTCATCCAATTTGGGAAGATAAAATAAATTACTAATCAATAGTTATATTTATTATCATTTTATATTGTTAGGAAAAACATTTCGACTTGAGTACAATTGAGTCATAAAATAGTTAATTGACTGGATAAATGATGCTAGAGTATAAGAAAATACAATGTATAAATAAATTCACAAATGAAGCAATTGTTATTTTATGTTTCAATATACTAATTTGTGAAAAAAAAACACAATAGAATTTGAATTTATTATTAACAAACCCATTCTACAACCAATTTCTATTGTTCTAGCATTCTCAAATGAACAGATTATATGGTGCTTATATGAACTGTTAGGTTATATATGTACAATATGGTAAATTGGAGTGTATTTTTGAAATTTAAAAATTACATAAAAAGTCCTGGGCTTAACGAAGAAAACACAATTTTTGAAATTAAAAATTGTTTTTTTTTTCTCTTCTTTAATTTGCTTTATAAGGCTTAGTCCACGTAATACTTGTCAAGTCATTGCCAAGCTTGAATGGTATTTTTCCTCATCAATGATTAGTGTCAAAAAAAAAATTGATCCATTATTTTAGAATAAACCACATGTAGCGTAACACATAGTACAATACCTCACAAACTAGAGAACAGATTGTCCTAAAATTTTGAAGGTTGGAACAAACTGAAAATGAAGTTAACTAAAATATAGCGCCATTTATCTATTATGGCCGAGACAATTCAGCCCATGGGTTAAATATTATGAGTGTATGTAACATATCTAAAGATCACGAAAATAGTTTTGGCTTAACTTTAAATATTTCCAAAATTTGTCAGGGCCATTTTAAAGATGTTGGGCAAATTTTAGTATGAGGATACAAGAATAGATAGATTTTAGACATCCCAAAAAACAATAATAAATTCTTTTTATATGTGAATCTAAGTTTGTCATTGTCAAATGGTCACATAAATAGCCAAAAAACCAATAATATCAAAAGTGATGTTAACTTACGAATCTTGTTTTAATTTGATTTGAACAACACAAAATGGTCTTTCTTTAAACAGTTTCAAAGTATATTATTTAACTTTTGATCATGTGTTTAATATCAATTTGTTTTGTTGAATTTTTGTTAGTGTTCTATAGAGGGAATTTAGTCAGGCATATTTAAAATCGGTATATTATCGCAACATCAAACTAAAATTAGCCAAAAATGGACCGTGGCCAGTTTTGGAGCCTTTTATTTGTTGTGATAGATTGATAAAATAATAACTACCACTAATCTTTTCTGAATTATCAAAGAGAAGTTGTCGTAAATTTCTATAAAATATATATTGTAGTCCAAAAGAAATTTTAATTAAATTGAACAGAAGGCTTTCCCGATTGGAAATCAATGTCAAAGTCCAGAACAATATTAATTCCCTCATCAAGTATAAATCCATAAGAGCTTTAATTAAGATAAAAAACAATTTTGTCGACGCAAATATTAAACCTTCAATGCATGGTGTCCGATATACGAGACAAAGCAAATTTTGGCTAATTATATCGTAATTACGTTTTTTTTTAGTCACAAAATAATAACTCCGCAGCAGTTCATCTTAATGAAAGAACTTGCTTATTTTTAGTCCCATGTAAAAAAAATATTCTTCATTTACCTGGTTAATCAATCATGAAGTTATTCGAATTGAAAAATTAAAGTTTTTCCCCCTTCAAATTAAAACTCATGCATTGAAAGAGCCTATTTTAAATACATCAAGAAGTCTCACCAAGATTCGATGAGAATAGGCATACTAAGATTGACTTAGTTTCTATGCTCGATCGGAAGAAGAGGAAAAAGAAAAAAAAGAGTTACCGGTTCGTAAATTGAAGAATTAGCCATCATAGTAGCGAAAAAGGAAATTGAAATGATGTGAACGGAAGGTTTTCTATATTGCGTCTACAAAACCTTATTGATAAAAATTGAAAATCATTTTTATTATTTAAAAACAAAAATCCGCAATTTCAAGTAGGAAACTTGTTAGCTAGATATAAGATTTTAATTGATGATATACATATTATTTTTTAACTTGGTTATATTTATATATATCTTATTATAAATAAATTAAAACACCCATCTATTGACGTATTTCTTATTGATATCAACAGGTATATTACTACAAATCAAAAATTACTAAGGGTATTCAACTATACTTGATAACTTCAAAACATGAGAATTGATTAAATATATACTTTTTAAATAATTAACTTGTTCTGATGTATGTATAATACACCTTGCTTATTCTACTAAATGTTTCCTTTTACCGAATAAATGAGTAATTTACCTTATTGTTCTTGTACTTATGTCATATTGAATAGATGTATTTGTTCATATTGGCAAATATATTTAGTAAACAAGTTGTAAAAGGTTTTGATAAAGTTTTTAGGGACCAAAACTAGCCTACACAAAATATTAAGTACAGTTAAGAGAACCCCAAAATTCTTATTTTTCACTATTAATTTTTATCTCAATGGCAATCAAAACAGTGCGTACATTGACGGTTGAACTCAACAATTTCCATCATTTATGGAAGATTGATTGGAAGGCTTTTTGAAAGGCCGCCAGCATCCCTAAAAAGTCCTTCCCATTCGTCTTATCTATATCAATAGCGGCTTAATTCGATCTTGGTAAGTCTTCGACTGGTCTTCCTTTCATAAAACCCTTTTATGATTCTAGTATAAGTGATGGAAGTACCAGGGACTATTCGATTGCTAATAATTCTTGTTATAATTTTGTATGAGGTATTAAAAAGCGATGTCTGTCTATAATTTGCTATATTGAGTTTGTCTTTGTCCTTTTTTTAGTATCAGAGTTAGAACGTCTTCACTCAGAATAAGTTCCTAATTCATCAGTAAGAAGCTTCTAAGATGGGACATAGTTTTTTAACAAATATATTTTTGTAAGCCTGATAACCCTGGGAATTTAAATATTTTTCTTATTATTCTATATATATTTTTTTATTTCTTCTGATGAAATGGGGGAATTAAGCCCTCTACAATCAATTTTTTTTTGCTCAACCTTACCAACTTCATCTAAATCCTCCATTACGAACTCTTCTAGGCAATTTTTCCATTGGAGACAAAAGAAGGAGGTACCTTTCTTTTTACAATCGCTACAATCATAAAGATTCTAATAAAACGACACGATTTCTTGCGTAATTTTTGTAGAGTCTTGAGTTACATCTGCATTTTCCCGCCTTAAAGGAAAAATTCCCTCGAACTTTGAATATTTTTTCTTCGGCAAAGAAGAGAACTATACCTATGATGTTTTGTTTTTTTAAATCTGCTTTAATGTATATCTTATTTATTTGACTTCCTTTTTATTTCGAATAATCTTATTCAGAATATCCTCTTGAATATCAAATCCACTATAGCTCATCTTTTTTAGCCTTTAAAGACTGCTTATATCTTTTTTTTCTTCGAATGCAGCGATTATACTTTTGCCGATGAAAAGTTTTTTGACTTTTCTTCTACAAGTTGGAGGCCGAGAACAGGCAAGCATTTTTTATTTTTTAAATTTCGTTAATCGTTATAATTAAAGGTGTCTCTTCCAATTTGTCTAGTAACATTTAGATTTTGTAAAATTAAGATGTTTTGGTCTTTTATTCCAGAGTTTATATTTGAAAAGAAGTCAACTCCATCCCTATTTGGGCCATATATTGCAAAAATTCTGAAGGCTCACCTAAAAGGTCAATTTCTATATTTAATTAGCATTGCTATCTGACTCGATAAGCCCTTGTGAAAAAGATTTTGTCACTAAAAAGTAAAACTTCTTGAGATGGATAGAATGTTCTTGATATGACATTTAGCTCAAAAAAAAAAAAAGAATGAGACTGAAGGGGAAAAAAATCTTTTTTTGCCTCGTATTCAGTAAGGCTACAATATCAGGAATGCTTGTAGATTTCAAATAATTGAAGATCAAAGACGCCCTGCCCTTTACCGAGAAGCAATCGAGATTACATTATAACAGTTTTATATTTAACTAAATGGGGTATGTAGTGGTTTTTGTTATTAAGTTTAGTTTATTGCAGCTAAAAAGATTACAATTATCCCTGAACATGATTGATATGGTAGTAGCTATATTAAGATACTCTTCATTTCAACTGAGCTTTTTAAGTGGGGAAGATTATTTCAAGATAACTCGGGGATGCAAGCAAGGAGATCCTTTGTCTCCAATCCTTAACCTTATAGCATTGGACTATTTATATAAACCCTACCTTCTATCTCTAAAAATAAAAGGCCAACTATGGCTCTATTTTACGCGGATGACTTAATTGCTTACCTCACGGATTCTTTGAAGGAGATAACTTCGTATGTGAGAGCCGGTTTTTGTCACCCTGGAACCATTTTCAGAGCCAGTGGGCCTAGTAGTCAACACTAGCAAGACAAAAATTCTTATATTCACTAAAAGAAACTTTAAAGGGATGTTTCTTCCTTTTGAAGTTCTCCAGTAGATCAACTCTTCTTGGAGTTTCAGTTACAAAAGAGGATGGAGCAATTGACATCAACAATAACACACATAGAGTCCTAGAAACTATCTGTAGTACTACGTGATGGTACGATAGCTACGATATAAATATATTAGATAGGGTAAAAATATGAAATTTAGTAGCAATATCCCGAGTAGTCCACTTAATTAGGTATACCCCTTATTCAAAGAATATTAAAGATAAATTAAGTCTGATATTGCGAAAAAGTGGATCTTGAGGGAACCAACGAATGGCGTGGAATTAAGAGGCATCCTTATTGCGTCGGTGTCAATATACATGGCCTTTAAATTGGAAATACCTAAGCACAATTCATTGACATTCAATTTAGCACTGGATATTATACGGTACTTTTCCGTCAAACTCAATCAAATATATTAAAAATTTTATTCACATTATCAAGATATTCAGTGGACATAAGATAAGCAAATCCTAGATACTTAGTTTTAGATTTCTGACTTTTTTGGTTATTTTAGGTTTTTTGTTGAGGTGACTTGTTAGTCTTTTTAAATGTTTATTTATTGTTTAGATTGGTAGTGCACTTTTGTAACTAAAGAGGTCTTTGGGAACTAATTTTAAACTAATATGTTTATTTATATTTTAAGATATGTAATTTCCCAATTTATTATGATGTATTTTTTTGTATTATATACTGTAACACACATACCTTAAAAAAAGACAAAGTACAGATAATCCAGGAAAAATTTATTTGGGGTTCAAAGCGAGCTTATCTTTCAAAGGACCACCAGTATGCTCTAATTATATATTGGGGCATAGGTCTAAAAAATATAAAACCATCTGGAAATCTTTAGCCTTCACAATGCTGATTAGACTCAGAAACTGTTCGGATTTCTTGGCAAAATACTTGAAAGACAATTTTAAAAGGAATACCATTAACAAAATAAACTTCATGGGTACTGCTGAGTTGTTTGATTCTTCTAGTACATTTAGTGCTCACTGGAAGCAAATGATTTTGAAAAAGCACCTCATGTTTAATGATGTAAATCGTGTGTATTTTTTAGAAGATTCATTAGTTTTGGAATCGGTAATATGAAGAATCATTTTTATTCCCCATAGCAGGTGTCCTTATTATATTATAAAAACCAGATTGAACATCCGGGTGTGCTCATATAAGACGGAGAGTAACCTTGAGGATTTGTTATGGAGATCTAACTCCTTGTTGTACTCTGAGTAGAATTGGGAATCGCCATTGTTGTAATTCTTGCCAATATGGTTGTTTATTTCCTTCTCCTCCCTTGTCACAGCTGATTGTAGCTGATATCCTCTAAAACATTCTTCAAATTGTCAGGGTTACTATTTTTTTTTTTTTACATGCCCCTTATACAGCCCATTTTCATCACTATTCATATTACCGAAGTTATCTGAATACATCATCAAAAAAGAATAAGAAAAACCTTTTTTTTTTTTTTTTTTTTTAATGAAACACTTCTTATTCCAGTTGTATGTATCCCTTTAAAGAAAAGTGTACCTGTTTTGAACTTTTGTCAAAAGGGATTACTCATTTATGAATAGGTTATTCATTTTACATACATATGTTACATAAATATATGGATAATATTAATTTGTAAAGCTTTCGGTTATACCACAGAAGAAAAAAAAGCTTTAAAACATATTAGGAAATTAATAAGATGTATTTGTGCCATTCAGCTATTCCACATCTTCATTTATATACTATATATATACATCTCACTTCTAAGCTTCTTAACTTTTTTTTTCTTAATAATTGGATATTGATTTATTTAGTCTCTTACAAACAGCATACGGGGTGCGTAATTGAAAACTAGACATTGTGAGTTTGGAATTTAAAAAGTTGTCATTTTGGTAAATAATAAAGCTACATTAATTAAATTTTGTACAGATGTTAGGATGTGTATTGCCATTTGTATTCCTAAATGTTTTTATAATGGCCTTGATGCACCGTAGGAAGCTCTGATAATCATGCATGCAATTGAGATCATGGAATTCCAATGTTCTTCTACAGAAGCCTTGAGAGTTTTGAGATTTGATGCCCTTGTCTGCATGCTTTGGCTTTTAAATTTTGGCAGAATGAAAATTTGAGTAGGTCGGCATCTGGCGAGTATGGTATTATTGTTTTCTTCCAGAATAGAATGTTGATCTTTTAAAAAAAACTATGTAAATTAGACCTATTCCAAAAAATAATTTGTGGACTTTTGATATGTTTCCGCATTTTTCCCATGCTTTAAGATGTGACAAGCTCGAAAATCATTTTTTTAGGGATATAATTATGTCTATTACCCTACTTCATAAGCCTTGAAGGTTTTCCAAAATGCATTTTTTGATGATTTTGCGTAGTTTTTGGACAAAAAGTATAGATAAAACACACAATTGAATGACAAAAAGACATTAAACTAAAATTGAGGTAATTATATAATCTTTCGAAAATATTAATATATTTTTCATATAACATGACTAAATATAAGAGGAAATAACATTGATAGATGGGTGTATATAATTGTAGTACTGATGTCCGCGCACCTAGATGTTTGTCTTTATCTTCCTTATAATGGTCAATTTTGATACTTAGATAATAAAATATATTATTCAAAAATGATTATATTTTAGTTTAAGGTCTTTTACTTTATTCAATTGGGTGTTTCAAATTTGTGTAATACCAAAATTCAATTAAGTATATTTTTAAATAGGTCTAATTTAACATTTGCTGTGTGTGCCACTTCACTATCTTGCTGTAGCTCGTCTCGATGTCAATACCGTCATTAATGGCCTTCTTGACGCTGTAAATAGTCTGATTGCTTGCCAAAGTTAAGTTTTGAATCATCTCTGCTGTATGGTTCCGCTAAAAGTAAAGTAGTAATCATGATTATTTTGCCTTTTTTGTGAGGCCATTTTTCGAATGATTCTGTTTTTTTTTTGTTTTTTTGGCCATCAATATAATTTATTTTTCATCTGATGAGAGGAATTATTTATTTTGCTCACTTTTCAACGACACAACTTACATATGTATGTAGTCTTACTGAACCAAATCGTCTTTACTCATTATGTGTTAGATTAATTAATTTTATGAATGTATTTGTTAATGCATATTATATATGTTGATTATAAGTTACGATTTATGTATAAGTTGTAACTTGTATAAAAAGTCCTAAATATTTTTTATTACAAATAATCATTTTTATTATTTAGTTCCAACTTGAACTCCCTAACAACTTGTACACCGCATATATATTATTTAAGGATTTCCTATATATGGAACGTCGCATGGGGTAAAATAAAAATAAGTCACCTATGATGTAAGAAATTAGAGATTGAACAATGTATATTGGACCCCTTTATGTTTCTTTCTTTGGTGTGAAACCTCTATTCTAAAAAGCTACATAGATTATTATAATATAGTATACAGAGTGAGGACCCAACACTGGTATTACTAGATTACGAAAATGTGATTTTTATGGCATTAAGAAAAGACGCCTCATAACAAATTTGTGATATATTTAAATACTATATTTAGCAATATTTTTTTACTCAATATGTCCTACCTCACATGCAATAACAGCTTTAACACACCGGCAACAAATTGGCCACTCATAACCATGAATACCTTGTCCATGGCATACCTCACTTTCATGACGGCAGCTTGAGGCGAATCCGAATTAGGATAATAGGTGCAACAGAAATGATCTTCCAAGGTAATCCAAAATGCTAAGTCCAGGTGTTTGAGGTCAGGGCTGGAGGAGGTTCACAGGACAGTTGTGAGACCTTCCAGTCCTGCAGAAATTTTGGTTCTTTTTTGTTGTATGATGGTGTAATGGACTTTTTCATGTTGTAGGCAGTCCCGAGGGAGATTACCATGAGATGTTTTTCTTTTTTTACTCTGACATTTTGCAGTGTTTATTTTTACTACACCTGTCGTTGGATTGCATAATGAATCATTGTAATTAAAAAATTAAAAGCTACAATAAATTTTGGCTATCAATTGTGTACTTAATAAGACCTAGAGGCCTCATTTTCAAACTATATACACATAGTTAACTCAAAGGTCTAATACTCTGTGGTCAAGATTTTGTTATGATTTATGGTTTCACATAAACACTTAGAATATAGAATTAAAAATAGAACTGAATTTATACACAACCCAAAGACATATAAGATATTATAATAGTGTTCATAGGGGTCAACGGTCAGTAGTTTTGGAGTTTAGACATAGAGGGTGGCCCAGATAAATTGGGAAGATCTTTGAAGGATTATAATGAACGAAGTAAATGGTGTTGAATAATAAATTTTATATTATTTGAAAGCTACAATTAATGACATTCAATTGTTTATCATGATATCCAGCTTAATGAACTCGGCCACATGGCGCCAGGAATCTTTGACAGGCCTGGACGACCTCATGTGGAACCATCATTGCCATTGTTCTGGTTTTGCACCTTTAATTTAGATTGTTTGGAGTGATAGAGTAGCCCAAGAAAGAAATCACAGCTTCCAACAAGACAATGCGCCGGTCCACACGGCTAAAAAAGTAAAGGATGTCTCGGCCACAAAATGATCTCACTTTTGGTGCAAGGATTTTTGGGCTACAAACAACCCGGTTCTGAACCCATGCCATTTCTTTCTAGGTCGAATACGAGGCCATTGCCAAGTATCACTGGTCGATGGAGTCCCCGAAGAAGTTCAATTACTCGTACAATGGTAAATGTAGACCTGCACGAGATCACCCGGGACTTTCAAAGCTTCTGGTGCCGTGTGGCAGAAGTTATCAACAGAGGTAGATCTGATGATAAACAATAGAATGGGATTAGATCATATAATAATAAATAATTATTTGGCTGTACCACATCTGATTCGTTCGTTATAAGGTTTTTAAAGATTTTGCCAATTTATCTGGATCACCCTGTAGTAGAGAGAAAGAGACGTAATTCTAGAAATATAAACAGTGCAAATTATTATTAGTTTTTCTGTATTTATACTTTTTTTGGTATTTGATGACAAACTATGTAGAAATATTTGTTATTTTAGTTTTTGATTAAATTCATGTTAGCACTTCATTTATCACTCTCTTAGGAAAACAGATATACATATTTTTATGTCTATTATACCTGAAAAATCAAATATTTTTTTGAAATAACTGTTATTAAGGAAAAATATAATATGTAATATAATTAAGAACATATTGCCTATACAAGGTACGGTAAAATAACATCATTTATCATAATGCTTGGCAATCAGTCATTAAAAGTTATAATGGAAAGAACATGGTTTTATTCTAGAGAAAATGTTCCAAAGTTTTCTAGGAAATACACTCAAGTGATACAATGCTTTGGAGTATTAAGGAACTTGCGTTAGTCGTCGAAAATGAATATAGCTAAAGAATGGTTAGACATAATACATAATTTATGAAATATAACTAATTGCAATTAATCTCCTGAGTTTTATTATTACGATATATAAAAATCAAATAACTGCTTCAATATCTAATGTACATAAAACGATTCTATCATAATTTGAAATTTGCACAATTCATTTTATATAAAAAAAAAAAATATATACACTGATATATATTTTAAAGAGCTAAAAATTGATGCCATCAGATCCAATGTCATGCAAGACTTTTGAATTGATGTGATATGTTCGAATCAATATATGATTTATAAAACTTTAGTTATAAATGTGTACTATCATTATTAAAAAAATATAAAACTTTTTTATTTATAAGACCTGTATGGAAAAGGAAGTTCTTATGACGGACTTTTGTATATATATTGTACCAAGTGGTCAATTTGAAATTTGAATATTTACTAATTCAATAATTAATTAAAATTTAGTTGAACACGAATAACTCAACCGATTTTGATACCAGAGAGTTAAAATTTATTTTATGAGTTATAATGTTATTATAAACCGGTGTGATTTGTTTAAATCGGGTACCGAATTTTTCTTTGAAAAAACAACACTTTTAAGACCTCGTTAGAATTTCCAAAAACTAATTATTACATGGGCTGATAATTCATAATTATGAAAAAAGTTATGTTGCCAATTAATTAAACAAATGTTTGTAAGATTTACCTATCCGTCTAAACCTTTTAATGAAAACTTATTATATAAGACTTTAAAAAAAATAACATTACTTGGCTTTAAAATACACAAGTTTAGTGTATGAACATTGGGGTACGTCATATACCTGATAAGATTTTCACAACATTTTTTTTTTTTAAAAACTTTAAATGTGTCCTGTCATTTGAAACAAAAATATAACTTTTTTTACCTTTATGAAACTTGTTCATTCCCTTTTGAAAAAAGGAAGTGTTGTTGTTGCACCCTGTGTATATACATACATATTAATTTTGTCACTTCAAAATTGACTGAAGCTTATATTAATCAGATTGTAGATTATATCTTTGAATATATATTATACTCTATGTGCATACATATTTTATTATCTACTTAATGCAATAAATAAAAAAATGGAATAATAATACATGAAATTTAAACATTATCCTTGTGCATATAGGTAGATATATAATACCTATAAATATACATACAAAGATATAAGTATATTCTGCAAAATGTTCAATCACATAAACTCATTTAACACAATCCGGAAAGACCGTTCCATGTTTAATTATTACTTTTATTCTAAAGGCAAGGATAACTTAATTTATTCAATGTTTTCAGTTTCCATCATTACACATTCAAGTTATATAAAAAAGATACCATAAATGAACGTGATACTCATAAACATTTGAAGAATCTTTGGGAGGAGAGCCATAGAGATTTATTAAATTAGCTGCAACTGCTGTGATATGAAGAAAACTTTCTATCAAGCAATCACAAAGACAGTAACTGCTCTGTTCTCTATCCTCAATTCGACTCTGAACCCAACAGACACTTTTATTTTTTTAGTCCTACCAAATAAATAATGTGACTATCCGCCATTCATTGGTACTACACTTTATACTTCGATGTTCTCTCTTCAAGAATGATGGAATAATGATGAAGGCTTTAGGAAATTATAAAAAAAACCCGGCTCAGCTTATCAAAAACAACAAAACTCACACGCTAAAAATGTTTAGAATTTACAACCTCGAATATAAACATACATATTTAAAAAATAACACAGTTTACCTGTTTAAATTTGTCAATTTACTTCTTTATACCTACAAAGATAGTGTGTAAAGAAAAATCTACAATGAATTGTAAAATAAATACAATATAAATATAATTAGAATATTTTCCCTTCATATATGCTATTTTAAATGTGTAAGGTTCTACTCTTCATAGTAGCAATTCATTTTCTCTTTCCAAAATCATAAGACACGAAGCTTATAGTAACAAAGATCATAATTCAGGTGTACCATATATCTTGCTCCCGACTTCTCCTCGCGCTCTTACAAAAAAAAAAAAAATCTCTAACAATGGTATAGGTAGTAATTACTACAATGTCTATCCTCAATTCTATAAATCCTCAGTGAAGTAATGTAAAAAAAAAAGTAATCTGATGATAAATGTCTAATATTTTATACTTGAGTAGAACCAGAGAGAAAATTGATTTACAACATAGTTATCTACTAGTAATCAGTGATTCATTTAAGATTGACATTTGGGGGTTATTGACAAGGAGTTTTTATTATTCATTTAGCATCTTATCTGCTAAATCATCAACACTGATGCATCCCTATGTAAAAATACAACAAACTGAAAATGAATGTGGTAATCTTGACAATTTGAAGTGTGTTTGGGAGAAGAAGAGAATAGTTTTAATGAAGTTTTATTAAATTAGCTGCAAGCATTTATAAGATGAAGGAAATAAACACAACCCCCACTCTTTATTTAAGAATGATAAAGACAGAAATTACTTCTATTTCAATTCTTAATTCTACTTCCAGTCTAACAATGACTTGCATTTATAACTCCACAAAAAATCCTTAGATTGATTCTTAGTTTTTCAAACACATGTGATTATTTTATCTTTATTGTTCTCCTTTAAGAATATACGAATAATGAGGGCAGCTTTGGTAAATGAAAATTATTTTTATATCTTGTAAAAAGATGCCCATCATATTTGAAAAGGTATTTACTATCTTTCAGAAAATTATTGAGCTTGTTTAACCTAGCACTGTTAAAGATTAAACGTCTTTTGAAAGCATTAAATATAGCACTTTGAGGACAATATATGTAATCATTTCAAATGAGCCTAATTTGAAGCTTTTTTAAAGAAATAAGATACTATGGTTTTACATAGCAATTTTTTAAAATCCAGTAAAAAAGCTAGATTCTAAAGATTCTGTTATTATGGACACCTAGATTGTATAATGCAACCTTTCTTAGGCCACGGCTTAGATCCATGGCTTAAGCTTAAATATAAAAGATACTAGATATGGTCATAAATACAGCAGTCCTATCATTAAAATGTTTTGTACTCTCTTATTTTTAGAATTAACTAGGTATCTTACTTCCCTCCCCCTCCCAAAAAAAAAAAAACCGTTTCTATAAATAGAAAAAATACAAATGAATTATAATATTGACAAATAATATAAAAAAGCTAGTGATATACGATAGTTTTTAATCAATATTGCTCAAAAAATATGCCAAACACTTGTTCGTAAAATTACAATGAAGTAATTGTACTTAACCTAACTATGTGTAAGTGTATTTGACCTTATACCTTGAAGGAATGGGCATTTTGTAGAGATTGAGGAGAAGATGGGAGTGAAACTGAACATGGTATTTATTTAATCAATATTACCATTTTCCAAATTTGCTGCCTGTTATATAACTTTGCAAGAAGAATTGTAAGATACACTATAGCTATCGACCAGAGCCTTCAGGTGTCTGTAAAATATCAGAGGTACCAGGACGTCTACAATTTTTATAATCGCCTTACAGGCGCTTTTTATCGAAGATTAGAGACTAAAGACTAACAAAAAATCTAATTTATATATGTACATACAAGGGTTTTAGGGCATTTTGTCGAAAAATGATGTATGATATATAACAATGTTAAGATTTGAATTAAAAAAACTTGTCAATTTGTCTGTATACTCAATATGAAAAGGATAGAACAAAATAAAAGAAGGAATGAAAATATAAAAGAAGAATGAATGACAGGATCGAAGTTCATTATAGACTCGTATTTACAATATTCTTTGAAGGCTATACGATGTACCTCTCTTTTTGGCTAATTTCATTAGAAAATTTAGAGATGGATAATTTTTCCATTTTTTTATATGCCAATGGCAGAAGTTGATCTAAGTTTTATGCACTCTTTATCTTTCCACACGTTAGAAATAAAGTATGGCGTTTGTTTTCTACAACTAACTTTATAATGTTTGAGGTATATTCAAAGCACAAAAAGTAGATGTTGCAGGACCCTTTTTTAATTATAAAGTATAATGTATTACTAAGTTTGAAAACAACTTCCTGTCTTAGGTAGTTGAGATATAGTTAACTTAATGCAGACTCTATGTATGCGAAAAACATTATTGTTTTTTCTACAAAACTGGCAACATACAAAAGTAACCATTTGTAGGCATTGGATCCAAAAATTTATAAGCTATTCTTTTGCTCAAATGATAAATTTGGTAGCCAGTAATTTTGTCTCAACAAATTTCTCTTTAAAGCCATTTTGCCTCTAAGATATTTCGCGATAAAATATATATAATTGAAGTTTATACGTTGTTATGGTTTATTTTTGGTTGAAATGAATTTTCCCTTTCAATTTTCGAAACAAAATATGTAATATTTATCATTATTAAATATTTTTTGTGGTTAGAATAATGATAGAATTATTTGTTTGCCTAATATTATCATTGTTTTTCAATCCGTGAGTATTTTCTAGAATGAATTATCATGAAAATGATAATTTTTAACGAAGAAGTGATTAGCAATTATTCTATTCAAATCATTTACGTGTTTTTTTTTGTTTTTTTTCTTATTAAACTAATTTTTTATGCATTTTGTCTCTGGTTTGAATTAAATACATAGTGATATATTGAAATTTTGGGCATGATTCCATTATTTTTTCCCACAGAAAATGACTATTAAATGCATTTTATAATAATAAATATTACAAATTATGATTAAAAAATTCCAAATAAATATCAATTTTAACCACAAGTAACTAAAATGACAAATAGCTCTCATTTATTTATATATTAAGGACAAATATCCTTGATGCAAAATATCTTAAAGCACAATGTTACATAAATATACATAATATGTTACGAAAATACAAAATTTTATATGTAAGCCTTAAATGCTTTTTGTTGTACATTAGCAACATACCCAAAAAAAAAAAAACTTTTTATTAAACAGGTTGGGGAATAAGTAATTTCGTATTTCCCGTTCCTTTTCATTAATTAAGCGTATCTTGTTCATTATAGGTCATACTGGATCATACGATAAATCATTGCAAAGGTGTGAGTCTATGTTACAAACGCTTGATGGACTGATAAATCCTAGAATGTTCAGTTGTGAGTTATTGTGTGTTGAGTCTGGATGTCTTCAAGGAAGAAATTTGCCATATTTTACATTTTAAGTACCTGAAAGTGTAAAATGCGTCGAAAGCAACCAATAACTTTGCAATGCATAAGAGTCTTTCGGTTCGTATTGCACAACAGTGGTTCGACTGATTTTTTTCCTGTTCAATTCTGCCCTCTACTCAAGACAACGCTAGACCAAGTATTATCTTTGAAAACCTCCCAGAAGCTCGGGAGGTTTTATGCATACAATCTAAAGTCCGAACCTGTCACCAAGTGAATTTCACCTGTTCCTGTCTACGCCCAAAACACTTTGAGGTACAAGTTTGACCTCAATAGAAACCTGTCAAATTTGGTTGCCCGAGTTTTTTGTCAAAAGGGACTGGGGCTTCTACGAAAAGGGAATTATAAACTTGGATTCCCTTTGGCAACAAGTTATCAAACAGAAAGGGGGATACTTGGCTTAACTCTAATGTTTGTAACACTTCTTATAAAGTATTGAAATAAAGCGAAAAATACTCGAAAGAAATTTTTTTTCACCGATTATTATTTCAGAAAAATGTGTGAAATTACCATTTTTTACATCTGAAACAATCTTGTTGGTAAGTGTGTATAGATATTAGTATGATTTTGCATTTATAATTATCCTAAATTGGCAATTTTTTATTAGTTTTATGAAAAAAAAAAAAAGTATTTTTTTTTACAAAATATTACTTTAATGAATAGTTTTATACATGAAAAAAAATTGAAACAACACTTAAGAGATAAATATTTTGATATTTAAAATAAACTCACCCGACCCCGGTATAAAAACATTTAAGCAGAAACAAATGCAGGCCAATATGAGCGGTAAAACAGGAATAGCACCTCGTATAGTGGAATTAGCCTCAATGAGATCTGGTCGAATACCTTCCTTTTTTCCAGAGCACATTTTTCACCATGAGTAAGAGGAGAAAGTAATGATATGATATGATATGAGAATGTTCTTTGTTCTAATTCAAGTAAAGGCTAAAACTTTAAATATATATATTTATGAAAAAAAAAAAAAAGACAAAATATATATTAAGGAACATGAAAAACAAGGAAGGAAAGAGGTCGAAAAAGCTTTGCTTTTACTTTTTGTGTTACCTTTTCAAAAGGGCTTGCGCTGAAGACATTATTATATCTTACACGGTACTATTATTATCTATGAAGCTTCATGATATAACCAACTACAATATATATTATGTATATCCATACAAATATTTTCCGGCTTGCTTTTCATTTTTTATTACTAGATACAAAAATGTTAAAAATCGAAGTCAAGGAAACTTTTATACATATTTTTTTGTACTCTTTTACGTACATATATCGAAATTCGTTACTTGAAATGGATATAAAAAGTAGATCCCTTTTGTGGGCTCTACATTTGTAAACAAATATTTTTAAATGTATCAAGGTTTTTGGATTAAAACTTGTTCACGTCTTTAAATGTTTTTTTTTTAAATTTGTTTTTCTAAACATGTTGTTTGTTTCCAATGTATTTAAAAATACCCGCATGGGTTTTTGAAGTCATTTTTACTGTATGGGTCGTTTCATATCAAATTTTGTTGTATACACGTATTTTCGTCAAATTCAATTCCGTCTTTGTAAAATTTAATCTCGTCTTTATTTTGTCAAGAAATCGGCACTCGGTAGAGCTCGAATATCCGCTATGCTAATTTTACAATATTTTGTTACGTCTTTGTCACGTTTAAAATATTATTGTACTTAGACAAAACAATCCAAACTAGTATGAGCACTCCGTGGAGACCAAACTACCGCCTTTGCTCACTACCACGTCAGAAATTTCTTCGTGGAGGTGCATGGCATAATACTACCGATCATAATATATTTATTAATTATATCAGTAAAATAAGTCAACTTTTTTGGGATACACGTGTTTCAATAATTCGATATAAATATGTGGCTGTATAAATTCAATACATAAAGAGTCTGAATTATTTGTTGGCTCCAAGTTGTAATACAAATATTTATTCAATTGGTACTTGCCACTTTATTTATTTTATACTCGCATAATAAATGAAATGGCTTATTATTAGTACATGAAACTATTTTAATTTAAAATTATACTAAAAAAAGATGATCTACAAAAAAAAAAGATATTTGCACATAGATATACTATTTAAACTAATCCAGTACTTACTTTATAATATTCAGGACCTAATTGAAAAAATATATTATGAGTTGGATTAATATGCATGAAAAAAATTACAAAATTATTCAGAAAATGACAAATATTTCAGTAAAACAGCTAAATTCATGTGTCAAATTTATATGCAAACAAATTTCCCGACAGATTTCTACAAACTATATTTTATTTATAGCAGGCCGTGCAGAACTATTTACCGATTTTTGTTCAGAACATATTGCGAACAATAATGGCATTTCAAATGACTTGAGAAACAATTATTCATACATTTTTAGAATAATAAAATAGTTTGAGATCAAATTTAATCAATGTAGCCACCATTTAACTCAATGACACTGGTCAGGCAACGTCTGAAGCTGTCACAGACTTGCTGGATGTAATTGGCGTCCATGGAGGCCCAGGCCTTGTTCACAGCAGCCTTTAAGGCATTTATGTTCTTGTGTCGTTTTTTGCAGGCCTTGGTCTCCACGTGCGACTAGATAGAGAAGTCTAGTGTTTCAGATTGGGGCTCTGAGGGGGCCAGTAGTCCTTGGGCCAAAAGTTCATGTTGTCCTTGAGCCACTCCTGAGCTTTCTTGGAAGCGTGGGCGGGTGCTCCATCTTGTTGAAAACCCCAAGGAGAGTTGCCGACTATGGATTTGATCCACGGAAGGACCTTGGCTTCATGGCCTTCCCATTGGAGGCCACGAGACCCAACATCATCACCGAAGCAGGGTGCTTTGTTGTTGCCACATAGCGGTGCTTATCTTGCACATCTCCAAAGCTCACAACACGGTCATTTTGCCTGTTGAAAACAGGATCGACCGTAAAAGGTTTCTCATCGGAAAAAATGATGATGCGTCCAGATGAGCTCTTGATATCATTCAAAATTTTCTTGGCACGCTCAAGTCTGACTTCACACTGACGTTCAGTTAACAAAGGGCGTTCAGTACGCCTCAGGGACTTTCCTCCAGCCCTTTTCAAGGCCTTTGAAACAGTTGATCTCCACGTTCCCATCTTTCTGGTCATGTCGGGAATGGACCTGTTGGGAGTCCTCTTGAACACTGCCTTTACTTGCCTTGTTGAGACAGTGGGCTTCCTGCCAGCCCCAGGGGAATGCTTGAGATCACCCCCAGCCTCCAAGGGCTTGGAAACGTTGTAAATTGTCTTCAACGAGGCCCCAACCTGTTCCTTAATGTTGTTATGGGGCACTCCCCTCGGAGGAGGGCTGCAATTTCGATCCTCTTTGTTTCCTGATTGGACATGGTCTCACGTGTGGAAGTTGTTACGCTCTCACAGGAAGGATTTTTGTATATTTTAACAGTAATAATACGAAGCAATCAGGTTGGTTGCTACCAAACCTCTTAAAAAGTATATTTACATCATTGGTAAATAATTTTGCACGGCCCGGTAAGTCTCGATTGAAAATCTATTATTTTGAAAAACCCAAAACTGCAATTTTCACGAATTTCTTAAATGCCAATAATTTTTGAAATTTTGAATAAATTTAGAAAACGTTGTTATTTGTATAGTTGTTTATGTGTCGCCAGTCACTTTTTGGTTTATAACTCAAACACTTATTTATTGTCCTTGAGATCCAAATAGGAATTTTTAGTAGTGAATAATTCCCACTTATATAACCCCCCCCCCGTCTCTCTGAAAAATCAACACCCCGTCTATACTTGACCAGTTTCAAAAGAGACCCCTAGTCACACACGGAAAGAATTATATATATATATGTAAGATTATACATAATAAAATTAAGGAAGATTTTAAAAGTAAAATAAATATCGTTTTAACTCTAAATTTAACTAATCATTTTTTCTCCTCTTCATATCACCATCAATATTTGCAATTATTTAACGTCATATAATAATATACTTTTTAAAACCTATGTAAGTACATATAAATCAACACTACTAGATTTTTCATTTCCTCAATTTCAAATTAAATTTTGTACATTTGGTGGGATTTGATAAATGTCAAATCTAATAAGGCACAAAATCGCCATAATTACATTCCTGCTTATTATAGAGAAGGAAGACATAGAAATAATAGTATGATACGTTATTTATGGCTCTTGGAAACATAAATGACGTTTATATTTAATGATTAGTTCATATGCAATATTCATAATTTAAAAAAATATATTGTTAATAAAAGATTTAATGAAAAAAAAATGGTTCTATTTCTTATACGTGGCCAGTATTTATCTATCAAAGCCAAATGTAGAATGCATATCTTGTGTACATGTTTCAATTTTGTACAAGTTGCAGAAAAAAGATTTAACCTAAATTTCAACTATACCCTTGGTGTTACAACAAACGTTGTAACATAAGAAATTTAGCTAACGAAATTTTAAATCAAAATATTTCATAATTTTTTTGTCTGACGGTGATTCTAATTGTTTAAAAGAGCAAAGATTTCCATATCTTCCATTCTTTTCTACAAGTTCGTCTGTCTGTTCGTTAAGAAAATGGTGTCCAAATTTACAATATATGTTTCCTAAATGGATCATTTATTACTTAAAGTAGATAAAAAAGTTAAATTAACCTAAATTTTACCTTTTTCTGGTCTTTTATTGACCTTTTTTCGATGAAAAAACCTTTATAACCTAAATTCATATTATATATCCAAAACATCCGTAATAATCGTAATTAACAGATATTATTGGTTAGTTTTTGTAATTTCTATTGCACATCTATTTTCAAATTAAAATTTTAAAGAGTATATTTCTTTTGAATCAAGAAGGTTCACATAAGCTACGATTATCTTCGACCATTGGGAGGAAGAATTAGAGCTGCAATACGTCATATATTGTCCCACTATTTTCTTTAATGATACCAACTCCAAGCTCATCAAGATCATTAAAAACTTTCGAATGAATGATAGTATCAGGAGCTTGTCAGTAGTCATTCCATAAATCAGTCAGTATCTGTATCAATAAATGTAGCTTGATGGTGTAGACTTTGAAACAGTTTCTTTGAATTTTTTCGACAAAATCTTTCATGTTTTTGTATTTTTATTCATTGAGAGTAAAATATGGTCCTTTATAGTTTCATTACTTGAATTATGAATGGTGATTACTAAACGACTCATCGAATCTGAACGTAATGCACTGTCAAATAGAGATAATCTAAAAAGTTCCTCAAAGAATTACACAAGGTGTTTTAATAACTTTTTGTTGTTGACTTCGATATGTCTGAATTAATGGAGGAATATTTAAGGAAGTATTTTATTAAACTCAGGGCATTATTAGGTGCATTTAAGACTTGTGGAGCAGAAATCCAGGCTCTAAGATACACTCACCCTATAAACTCACAAATATTCGGCAATCCTTTCTCCTCTGTGTATGTTATTTGAATTGTGTTCGAAAAAAACAAATTTTTAGTCAGTATCAAACTTTGGAAAGCTGCCATCGGAAGTCGATATATGACATACATTTTCCACCTCGTGGATGCCCATCACCAAGTAATATAACAGGTTAAGGAATTATTTATATTTATGTCGATGGAGATTTGTTTCCATGCTTAACATTATCAAGAATCTTTTGTCGGACATCTTCTACGAGACTCGCTATTTCACGATCTTCAATTCCAGTATCATACTTAATTGTATAAATAAATCAAAATAGACTCCTCTTTCTGAAGGTTTAAATAAAATAATCGTGAGATACATGGACTCACAATATTTAAAAACGATATTACATTGAATAAAGAGGAAACTTCTCCAAACATTTTAACAACTCATAAATCTCCTTTTAATATTTCATGTGATTTTTAATAACTTGAGAAAACTCTATTTTTTATATATCTACAATCAAACGATCTTCAATTCCAGCATAATACTTATTACTTACTTGATGTCCATTATTCTTAAAATATTTTGAAATTAAGAAAAGACGTAGGTCCAAAACATGACTTGAATGCTGGACATACGATTAATTCCAAAATATAGTGTCTATATGCAAGAGGTAAAAAAAAGTCATAGTTTTTTCTGAAGAAGAACACACTCTCTAGCAGTCCTACCTGTATTGGAACTGGTATTTTGGCAGTACATGCCTTGAATTGGATCACGTATTTTCCGTCATGAAAAATTTGAACTAAGGAAAAGTGCTCTGAAATGTTATATAAGATTAAAATAAGATAATATTTAATTACTTTACTTCTTGATTAAAATTTGGCTATTAAGACTTTTTGGATCAAGTAAAGGTCAGAAGAAGGTCAACATCTTTACAATGAGTATTTCTTAATACTCAATTACGATTTATTAAATGGATTTTACTAACAACGACTTTTTATTCATAAAAAAAGGTCAATAAAAGGTCGGAAAAAGCTCAAATGTATCCTTACATTATCTTCTTTTTCTAATGCGAGTAATTAATTAATTATTTCTAATAATTTGGGCCAAATAACTTATAAATATGGCTATCATTTCTTTAATGAGTATCAAATGGACATACAGAAAAAAATGAAATTTATGGTAGTCTTTGATTTTTGACCAATTAGTACAAAAGTTAGTTTTAACAATTAAAATTTATTTTCGATAGCAAATTTATTTAGCAAAACTTCATGCATTATAAGGTTTGATGTAACACTAAGTATTTAGATAATATTCAGGTCAAAACATACATTTTTGGGAAAAAATGTAAAATTTTAAAACTTTTGAGCCGTAGAGCTATCTCTAAATATTTTTCAAGCCTGTTCAAAATTTATATTCGATTTCTTTACCCTGGAAGGAAAAATTTACGACTCTTGGACTTAAACATTTCTAAAATTTAAAAAAAAAAGCTCCACTTTTTTTTTCTGGGACAACCGGCATTGCTTTATTACATTAGTCTTAATAGTGATCAAAAATTATAAGAAAATTGAAATAAATATTTATACTAAAAAGGAGGCAGTTATCATAAATAAAAAAGGAATACTTATACATACACAAAACCGAAAACAAAATAACAACAACCGAAGATCAAATCAAAACATAACACAAATTAAGTTATCTTTTTTAAAACTTTTATTAATAATTTGATCGCTGGGATGATGTCATTGATATCTGATTTTCCTGCTGATCTTTTCGTGTAAATCATCTGCTGAGTTTTGGTAAGTATGGCATTAACCTTATTTTCTCCCTTCCCATTGTAGTTAGCAAGCATCTCATCTCTACCGATCGTAGCTCACAAAATTCCGAAGTTATTCGTAGGAGATCCTGTCATATAGTTCTTTTAGATAAGCACAATTTTAAACAAGATGGTCTGTGGTTTCACTTTCTCCCTTGCAGAAAATACACTGAATTCTTTGTCCGTGAAATTTGTTCTCTCCTACTTCCAAAGTTACAAAAAGAAGTCAGTACTTAAACCACTTTTCAGCAGACAACACATATTTATTTTTCATAGTTTTGATGCTATTGTATGGACTTTTTACTATGCCTCTTCTGACTAAATAGCCTACGAACGGTTTCATACATTTTTTGTGCCACACCTTTGAATTTCTTGAGTGGTAGTAGCACTTGAGGTTATCATCCTGAAAGGTATTAAATGTCTTTGGACAACTCTATAAGGGCCAACAATAGGACGAGGCACGAAGAATCGACGTCCTCAGCAATCTCAACTGAGAGAGCTCTTACTTCTGGGAAGCTAAGTCACTAACGAATTGGCATTCTCCATCTTCGTAAAAATTCAGCATGCATTGATGCATGTCTGCTTGCTCTACATAAATTTCCCATTCGGTTGCAGAAGCATTCCAGATTTTGCATTACCTTTTGGTAAACTGTTCAAGAATTATCTATGAAGTGGCCTTGTCTTTCTTTCAGAAAATTATCAAGAACATAGAACCAGGGCTCCCTCCATTTCCACATCTTTCTGACCCATTGAAAGTTTAAAACCTTCCACATTTTACCTAGGCCCATCAAGGATAGTCCTCGGCTTCTCAATGGAGCATGGAGTCTGTCATAGGAAATGTTCTTTTTCTTGTACATTTTGATTAATGAATCTTTATTTAGAGTTATTTTTTGAAACGTTTTCTGAGTGAATGGTGTTACCCTTAAAAGATGTATCACTCTAGGAACAACATAAGTATTCTATGCTATAATGTTGTCCCAAATGTTCAGATTCAAGTTCCTGAAGAGGGTGCAGGATCGCTCAATAGTCTTAAGAATCTCTGTGTTGTTCTTTGCAATCCATTTGTCCCAACCCAAGACCCTAGGAGTTTAATTTCCGTAAAGATTCGGAAATATGGCCAGCCTTTTCTTATTACATTTTCATAGGAACTCAAAATATTTGTTTTCTCTGGACTCATTTTTAATCCTCAGGAGAGGGCAAATCCTTGGAGAAGAGTTCAGGCTCTTTTAATTGACTTAATGGTGTCGAGGAGACTCCCACACACAATTAAAGTCAAGTCATCAGCGTAACATAGACACCAAGGTTTGCTAGGAATCGATGAGATACCAAAAATTGGACTATCTCGATGCATTTCTTGCAGAATTCCATCAATGCCGATATTGTAGAAAATTGTAAGTATGGAATAACTCTCTGAGACTCCCATTTTGTTCTTAACGAATGTCTCTTGGTTTCCATATCTGACGACAGTACGGGAACCTCCAAGAATTGTTGCAACCATCCTTATCATAAAGTTACCAAATCCTTTCCGATATAGAAAATGAACAATTTGTTCGTGTGATAGAGTCAAAAGCTTTGGCAAAATCAATGGCCATTATGGTCGTGTCTTTCCGTGATTCAAGTATCGTTTGTACTGCAAAGAAGATGTTGTCCATCAGTTTACCCTTTCCAAAACAATATTGAGAAGGATGGATGTAGGTGTTAGAGATATTATTGTATTTGCTTGCAATTACATATGAATAGATTTTATAAAGACAATTTTCCATGGTTTATAGTTCTTAATATATTTAAGATCCTTATGAGCTTTTGGGATCAAGACTATTCTGCCTTCAGAAGCAAAATCAGGAAAAAAACCGAAGACTAAAACTCATTCATAAAAAGTGAGAAGAACTGAGACTAAGTATTTCACATATTTTTTTTATAAAACTCAAAGGTGAAGCCTGAAGGCCCTGCAGATTTATTCCGTTTAGCGTTTTTAAGAATAGCTTCTTCAATTTCCGAAAATGATAAATGCATTTCGGTCTTATCTTTGTCCACTTCTGATATATTGAACTGATCATTTGGTTCAGCCCTCAGGCTTTCACAAACGAATCTGTATTTGTTTCGCATCTTGAGCACTTTGTATCATTTCGTAATCGTAACAAGAGTATAGCTTCGTAAAACTTGTGGATCTCTTCACATAGATATTTTGGGTAGTCCAATATCAAGCTGTTGCTGTCAATTAATTTCTTGTTTTTTCTCTCGATCTGTATTGTCTCATATACTGCAATCTAGAGTGTAAACATTTCTAAAATTAAAAAAAAAAAGCCCCACTTTATTTGACAGGTTCTTCCGTCTAAAATTGAGCTAAAATTTAAAAAAGTTTATCAAATTTAGAAACATTAATTCATTAATACAATCAAGGGATACTTTATTTACATTCTCAATCAATATAGCCGCCTTTGGCATCAATGACCAGTTCCAGCCTGGTGCAGAGCTTTGAACAGCAGTTCTTTACAATGCTTGGCCATAAATTGACTCAAGCAGATATAATAGTGGCTTTCATTCGGCCCTTTGTTGTGTATTGGACTCCTGAAAGCTTCATCTTGAGGTTTCCAGAAATACCAAAGTCCTGAGGGGAGAAGTCGAGACTTTGGGGAGGCTTAATATGAACGACGAATAAAATAACTCAAGCAAACCACTTTACTTCGTAGTCATAGAAGGCCAACAAGTCGAATAAAATAAATCGTGAATGAACTTTCTACAAGGAACCTGTAGAATCCCCATTTCACTTATTGGGTAAGACTTATAGCGAATAGATTTGGCATAATTCTGAAGCCATAAAATTGGCTCATTTCTCTTACAATGAGAGGAAAAATTGTATAAGTAGATGTCATAATATCAATGACCAACATATTGGCTGAAAAGTCCCGGTCTTCACAAATAGATGGGCTATTTATTTTAATCCACCTCATTTTAAATTAGCACCAACCTTCAAAATTTCATGATAATCAGTTCTTTTGGTTGTGAAATATTCTGATAACTACTGCTCCAGCTAAGCAATGGCCTGAAAAGTGTTTTGGGAGCAATGCTTCATAAAACAAAACAAAAAATATATATAATCATAATCATTTAAAAAAACAGATTTGAACGAAAGATAAAGTGTTTTCTTTGTTAAGCAAGGGACTTTTTAGCCCATAGCTTTTTAGCTTAAAGATCAAAAAGTATTCCTCATCCTGAAGATTTAAATAAAACAATTGTTAAATAGATGGACTCATAATATTTCAAAACGATGTAACATTTTATAAAGAAGAAAATTCTTCCAAATTTTTAACAACTCATCAAATATTTTATACAATTTCAATAACTTAAGAAAATTCTATTTTTTTTAATACGTATTTTGTGTAATTTTAAACATGTATATTTCTATGGTTTTGTTGGCTGACTGAATTAATTGGATAAAAATTATTGATATAATAATCAAAAATTTTGGGTTGGAGAAACATCCTAGCTCAGCTCTTTTTAAGATTTGAAAAAAAATAAGAGAGGCTTGAACCATCCATTTGACAGTTTATGTTCAATTATAAATATTTATATGCTAATTTGGCATTTCTTTCCATTATAAGTAGGTATGTATAAATGCAGTAAAATTAATCATTCATGACTTGAATTAATGTGTATAGATTAACAAAGTGTAGACTACTTTTTTATCCTTTTGTAAGTATATACTGAATATAAATTTCTTTTAGAGATGGAGAAAAAATATACTATTTTTTGGTTTAAAAATGTTGATGTTGATTATTGTATTTCTGTTTTAATGGATGTTGAATCAAATTAAGTCAAAATAATGATATTTTTTCCTAACAGCTGACATATATATTAATTTATTGAGAAAACAAATGCAAACATTGTTTCATTGTTACACGCCTCATTAGTAACTTGATTTTAAGCTGTCTTTAAACGAAAATTAAAGATACATGAATAGTTATGATATTATTATAATTTGTAGCAACTAGTGTTGGGTTTCGGTTCGAAATCCTAGACCAGACTGAGACCGTTATATGTTTTCGGAACATTAGGTCGGTCCAACAAAAAGCTCGGTCTGGGCCGGTCTCATATTAAAAAAACGGTCTAAATCGGTCCAAACGAAAAGTTCAGTCTAGATCGGTCTGAAGGAAAAATTCGGTGTAGTTTGGTCCCAAAAAAGGAATTAATCAACATAGCTAAAAGTATTGTATGAAATAATGGTAACCATTTCGACAAAAGAAAATACATATTCGCTCAATATCGTGCCTTTTGTTCATGTTTGATTACACCCAGTCGTACATCAGCTAAAAATTAGGGTTAGCATATTTAGTAAGAAGGAGATGTGGTCATCTTCATGTTTCTAACTAAACTGATCCTCTATTATGTATGGACACGTATAAATCAGGTAGCTTGTAGAAACAGACACAGCAACTGAGTCTGAGATTGCGGGGTCTTCTGCCATCGAGTGGAGGCTTACAACAAAGGTAAAGAAGAAGTCTTTAAAAAATAAAATGTAAAGTATATTCACATTAATAATAACGTATAAAATTAATTTTCTGTAACATAGAGCATTTCTTTAAGATGCCTATGTGCTCAACTTCTCACGTTGTACCAGATACAAGATTTAAGTTGTTGTTTTCTTATCAAAAATCATCAAATATAAATTTCCCTAGAAATTATTAAAAATGATTCCTACTACGATAAAGTAAATTGATTTCGAAAGATAAATTCTAAAAATATTTACTCTAGCTGTACTTGGGTTTTTAGGATAAAATAGTTTATTAACATTGGATTTTTAACAAGAAAAATAATAATTTTTTTAAATCTCATGTTTCCATCTTGTGATTCAAACATGTTTGAAACAAAGTTATAATCAAGAATAAAGTATAAACATACATTTTTGTTGATATACAAATAAAGTTATAATAAAACATTCAACTTTTAATAAGAGGCATGAACTTGTATCTAAGTATATTTTATATGTTCAGGAATACTGGATTGATAAAAAAAATAAAGGTTCTAACCACTTTTAATTACAAATGTTAGTGTTTGAACCTCCCTTTATTGCTGGGCAATAAATAATTATAAGCTGAACAATACAACATTTTAATATCAAAGACGGATTGCATTTTTTCAATTTAACTTGATGGGGCACATTATCACATTATTATGGGCCCTAAGTACTGTAAAATAAATAATCATATATATTTTTATTATTTCGATAATTAGTTACTTTTGCATAAATTTAAAAGAATATCAGATTACTAATTGGTAAAAGTTAGTCAAGGTGGTCTCGTTTTGCAAAAACTACAGCCTTGAGTCTGTTAGGCAATGCATCACAGGAAGCACGGACCATCTCCATGGAAATGTTGCCCCATGATCTAATTAGGGAAGCTTTCAGTGCATCCAAATTAGGAAGGAGCTTCTTGCAGACTCGGTCCACCAAAATGATCCAGATTAAAAGATCCATCGAATTCAAATTCAGACTGGATGGAAGTTGGTGATCCAATAGTTAGGGAAATTAGTATCATGCAACTTTTGTATCATATTAGACATGTGAGGGAGTACCATCGTGTTGAATGGAAAAAATCTCTTTCAAGAAGTGAGAATTGGCACATGGCTGAAGACTTTTCTCTAAGACAGTACCCACGTACTCAATGCTGTTAAGTTTGTTCCCCTAAGGGAAAAAGATAAGATACATCTTACCGGAAGGGCTAATGGTCACTTATACCTTGACTCACTCTGGTTTTTGGATCCAAGGGAACCTAAAGGGTGAATCAAACTTTTTAGTGACCAAAATCTGACCATTTTAAGAGGTTGAATAGATATTCAATAAAAAAAAACTTTAGCATCACCAAAATAATGTTAGGAGGGTTGCCAGACTTCAATAAACTAAGAAATGTCTTGCATCTCTTTACTTTCTTTTCGCTTAGTTTTGAAAAATGGCCAATAAATATTTCAAACAAATTTTATGGACAATTGATCATTTATTTATAAAGAAATTTTGAACAAGAATGTTTTTTAATACCTATGATTTATTTAAGTTTTATTTGAAGTTAATCTTTTAAAGTATTTAGGGCCAGCCTGTATATTCAATTATTGCAAATAAATAATACAAAAAAATGAAGTTCTTGCCATAAAGATAAAAGTGACTAAATACAATCAAATACGAACTTTTGCAACAACATAATAATATTAAATTACATTGTACGTCTTTGATAAGCTAGAAGCAGTTCCCAGCATTGCCCGATGTTATTAGACGTCGATGAACGAACAAACTATGCTTTCAAAATATATATTTCCTTATTTAATATAAATGATCCCTAAAAAATCCTCAATGATTGTTTCCATTTTTAATGTGCAAACACAGACGTTGTTACTCAATACTTGGATGTTATCCCAAAGAACGAAATAATAAAGATCACAGCTTGAGAAAATAAAAACATTGTTCAGGTCACCAACAATAAAAAACTGGAACACTAAAAAAGTGTCTAAGATTTACAAACTTATATATGCAGGGTGTATCTTATCTAATGATATCCTTAATTTAAATTTTAATCAATTGAAATTTATTCGTATTTTATCTTCAAACTTGGTGAAAGATATGTTTTGTGACTCAAGATTCTTTATGTTAAGTTACGACTCAATTAAAAACAAAACAAGCGAAAACAAGTAAAATGCACCAAGATAGAAGCGAAGTTTGGAAGCTTCTCTCACCCGGTATATCCCCCATGCCCATCAGCTTTAGAGAGACAGTTCTTTAGAGAAAAAAAAAATACCTATGCCAGAAAAATTGTCTTGGGCGTTGTGGCCACCGTAAGCAAAATCAGCACTCTCATATTTGTGGAGAGGAAGGAGTGGCTCTATCCAGATGGTTATGTTGGCCCAGAAAAAGTTCGGGGACAACTTTTTTTTACTCAAGATGGAGTTCCGTGGGATTGCATCGAAAAAACAAAGACCTTACTGAGAGACAACTCTCCCGACTTTTGGGACCTTCGCACGTATTCATCCTTCTCTCCAGACGCGAGCCCTTTGGACTATTCTATCTAGAGTGTCTTAAGAGAAGGGTCTGTGCTACTCAACACACGAGTTTACGGTCTCTAGAAGCTTCCATCAAGAAGGAATCGACGAACCTTGCGTCTGACTACAAAGTCAGGTCCTGCAAGAGATTTAGACCTCATATTGAGGCAATTATTGTGTCCTGAGCACTATTTTTAGATGATTTTGTGATATAAATGTCCTCACAAAGTTTTCGTATTGAACAATAAAAAATAATCAAATTTATTTCATTGGAAAAGATCAACAATGTATGCTCTCCGTTATTACTTTTTTTAATATGACGTGTTGAGCCTTAACTACACACGCAAAATTTAGTAGTTTGTGAGACAAAAACAAATTTAAAAAAATAAATAATATTTCAAAAGTTTTTAAAGAATTTTCCCGTAAATTTATATTTTCATTCAATTTGTTACAATAGTAGGAAATAACGCAATACATCAAAAAATGTGAAACCTTTTTATGTACAAAAAAACAACAACTATTAATAAAAAAATAAATGACATTGTCTACATACACTGTGGGCATACGAACATAATATATACTTAAAAAGTCGAATAAGAATTAATTCAAACTTTACAAATAACGGTTTTATTTTAAACAACTTTTCGACATATCATTTACAGAAGTATATAAATGCCATCAAGTAAAAATAAGAAGGTTTATTGTAGATAAAATAATGAAAGAAATTGATAGTTACATATCTCCAATACTTGCTAACGCGAGAATGAAATAATATTTTCTCAATAATTAGTTTAGTTTATCTTGAACAGGAATGTTTTAAAGGAAAAATTACCTAATATTTTTTTTTTCTACTTTTTCTATTTTTAGTTACTATATTTAACTAATATTTGTTTATAGGTATTTATTATTTGTATATATATTTTAAACACAATTACTTTATTGTTAGTATATACTATTCAAAGTTGTCATTTATAATTTCTTGATCATCTCAATTCCGTTTCAATTTGTTGACATATTTTTGCATTCTTTGAATCTGCAAAAAAACAGGAATTGTTAGAGAAAAAAATAATTCAATGGAATAAAACACATATTTATCCTTTACAGAAAAAATCCGTTGTAAACGGATTCGATTTGAACGAAAATCGTCATTATAAAGGGTTTGGCCGCCAAACGTGGACTGTTATTTAATATTATTTGTCTCATTAATATAGAAAAGCTTAGTGTTTATTTTTAACATTCTGGTTCAGCCATTTTTTTCCCCCAAGTAAACAATTATTAACGTTTGTTCATTTCCTCATTATGAGTGAGTAAAAATCAAAAAGGCAGCACATCTCAGATCTCATAGACACTAAAGTGTAGGTGAAGAGGATTATAGACATTGTATAGTGCTCCAGGAACCATGTTTTCAAGGTGGTCAAGAAGAAGAATGATGGACAAGACCACTCCTCAAAAGCAAGAAGTGGAGAGCACAATTTAAAAAGGGAAGCAGAGTTCCTGTCCAGCTTGGAGAAGATGATCAAGGAGGTCTCTCTCCTACGTTCATCAGTATGATATCTTGTGTCCTTAGATACTCTTTCTCTAGACTTGATTTACCAAATCCAAAAGGGAAGTTTTTAGTATATAGGGGATGCAACCAAGGTGATCCTCTCGCTTCTTCGTTGTTTGTGATTGTCATTAACTATCTTTACTGCAGACTCACAAAGCGAAGTCCAAATATCATTAAAAAAGTTATGGGTGGACTTTCCGAATTTGAAAGAGTATCATGGTTGAAAATAAACATAATTAAAAAAGTTAGTCACATCTCTAAAAAACCAATATGGAACGTCATTTCAAAATATTTGGCACGCAACTTCAAGCACTCTCCTCACCGTTGTGATCTCTTTGCAATCCAAAGAACGTGCCTTTAAAGAGAATTAAGAAGAAATAGCTGAGAAAGTGGCAAAGGAAGTAAACAAAATATTCTTCCTTGAATATTACAAAATTAGTAAAACTCCATGTCTTGGACAAACTGGTCCTTCCTAAAATTGACCATCTCTTTAAATACACGCCATTTTCCAAAAACACATGCAAGAAAATAGAATGTCTCAAAAAGTACTTTATCTGGGGAGATAAAGGACAATTTATCTCCAATGACCTCCTTATTTCCTAATTTAATATCTGGGGACTCAATTCAGTCGACGAAGAAGTATTTTGGAAAAATCTAAACCTTGGTTGCCGAAAATCAAAGAAGTGTCTCCAAAAAGAATCAATTACGTTTTGGAAAGATCAATTGAACATGGATTCTAGGAAATAATATTTTCTTGACCGAATGAAGATTTTAAAGTAATAATGCCTTGAGTAATTATTGGTCTAGAATGGCAGTTTCTTAGGATAATTTAATCATTGGTATTATTATTGCCTTGGGTCCTGGTAAACCACTCAACTATAACCCACTTTTAGGATAACAGTAGGATAAAGAACATGCCTTAACATCAACAGGCTAGAAGGAAAAATTCACAAGAAACATTAATAATTGGATTCTTTATGCAGGAGTCACTTTCTTGACTCGTGGTGTAAATTTCCTACAACAAAACTTGCCACGCCCCTTCTTTATAGGAATTGGTTCAGTGGAAACGAAAAAAACAAAAAAAAACATAAGCAGAAAAAAATCAACATCAAGTTTGTTGGTGGCAAACAGCTAGAAGAATCTTAGTATGAAATAAGAAGAAAATGGTCACAGATGTGGTTTCGGTACAGGTTGGCGATATCCTCGATAAATACTAGCAAGTCGAATAAAGAGGACCATGGATGTCTTTGCTTTGTCATTTATTTAATTTTTGTGATCGAGTATGATCTCTATTATTCATGGTGGACAGTATAGTTACCAATAGGTTTGATATCATTTATATTGTGTTGTGATATTAATAATCATTATTTATTAGTAGGGTATGTCGTAATTATTATTACATTGAATTGGTAAACACTAGTAATATAATGGTCCATATTTGCTAATACACCCCCATGGAAATTAGTATCACTCTAAAAATACAAAATCGAACCAAAATCTGTGGATATGTATATTTTGAAATAGGTCTTTTTTTTAATAAAATAAAACATGGAATATTTTTCGGTAATATAAGCTATGATATTTCTTATCCCTAAGAATAATGAATAAGTTGTAATGGTCTATAGAAGACTGTCGTTTTATATCACTTTTCACCATAAAACAAATATCAAGTTAAGATATCAATATCAAGATACAGAATCAATAAAAACATTTTTAGAATTATATAAAATCATTTTAAACCCAGTTTATTCATTGTACTTCCATTTGGTGCTGGTATTAATCATGAAAAATGACTCTGAACGATATTAGTCCCGAATTACGATAATGTCTAAATTTTTGAAGCCTGACGGCCCAGTAAAAAACAAAGGTCAGTTTTGGATTCTACTCCCAAAAGATAAATTAGAGTCTTGGCTTCATTTTATTGGTTGAAATTTCGTGTTTCTTAGTGTTATCAAGTAGTAGATGTAAGATGAAGGAAATAAACACAAGTCCCACTCTGTATCCCACAAGGAAATACTCGTAAGTTGGAATTTCTCCGTTTTAGATCTCTAATTTTACTCGAAATCCAACAAGGAATAACATTATAACTAGTGTTGTCTCAGTCCTTATTTATTCGGTGCAGTCAAGTCTTGGGATTGGTCCTATCAGTTCTTGGGGCGATTACTTAAGACCGTCAGTCCTTCAAACACTAAGTACTAGAACTGATTTTAAAAACGTCATCAAGAACCAAATTTAATAAGTTTTAAGACTGAACCGTACCAGACCTAGACTTAACAATAAGGAACTGCAGTCTTCAGTTCAAAATAAGGACAAACCCAACACTACTTATAACTCTTCAACCATTACTCAGCTTCACTCTCCATCATTCATTAACACATACACTAGGTAGTGATTACACTTCATATAATGATAATCTCTTTTCAGGGTTGAGAGAATAATGATAACAGCACTGTAAAATAAAGCACACTGTTGAGCTCGCTTGTAACAAACGTTTAGGATTTACAACTCTATGTACCTTTTATTTTAAATACCATAAAAGAAACTTCGTCTTGATATAAAATTGTAATCTTTTGTGCTTAAATACATTTATATTTTTTAATAAATTTTATATAAAAGTGTTTCCATATTTCCTTTCTAGATTCAAACTTATGTTAAAAAATGACTCGACGTTCTTCTCACACATTTAGAATAGTAAGAAGTGCTTTCTTCTTGTGATCTGCCAAATATGTTTCCCATAAAAAGGTTGTTGTCACTTTTATATAATTTAATCAATACAAAGAAAAGTATAAATTCATTTTTTCTAAGCCCTTTGAACTAAACCAAACACTTTTCTCTTGCTCTTTTAATTTACTTAAAAAGGCATTTTACTATTGTTTTCGAATAAAAAAAATTAAACAAAGATTCTCTTTTTGCTTTGAGTAATGATGCAAGCAATCCCTAACTCTAAGTTATCTCTTCAACATGAACCTATTGCATTTATACAACGTGAAATGTATATTCCTAAAGCCATATTTTAGAAAAATAATAGATTTGTTATATTTACTACACCAATAATGTGTTTTATATTGTCTAAAACTAGTTCTTGCCATTTCATCCAAAATAACGTTTTAGAAGATAATTCGGCGTTGATTTGGTCATTATTCCACTCAAATGTGTTTATTTCCTTCAAAACATCAATTTGTATCTACTCTTGCTTTTCAATTCTAACAAGGATAAGTACGTATTTATCACTCATTTTATATTCCAATATTTGCAACTAATCTAATAAAAAAATTAATTAGAATGATCTACAAATTATTTTGCACTAAAGTAATTCCAAGGTCCCAATATTTCATCGGGGGAATGATCATTTTTTGGGTAATTATACTATTATACTCCAGATATCTTTTTTAACGGTCTTAATTAAGATACATAGGATGTAATTAAAAATTATTCAAAAATATTAAAAACAAAAACAACGAAATCACATCGAATAATTATTTAATGGGGTCATTTCCAAGGTGCCCCAAAAATAACCAAAAGGATAAATAATAATCAATTTGAGTATTTTAGAGCGAAATACTTTTTTTTAATTTCACAATTTGATACAATATCCACAAGAGAAAAATAGTATCAAATATGGTTGATTATACATTGCTTAAAAATGCCAATTTTTATGTTTTATTAAATGTCTTGACAGTAGTATGCGTATTTCTTACTCTACCTTTTTCTTATGAATTCTATAATATTTCAATAAGTTCAAGTCACTATGCCATCATAAAATTTCATGATTCATGCAAAGGCTTATCACCAAATAGAATTAAGATATTTTCTTAGTATTTATGAGTTAAATATAATTGTACATATGAAAAATAAATTTGAATAAAAGCCCTTCAATAACACTGTTAGCTTCCTTTTTGAAGTTAATAGCTTACGGTAAAACGGTATTTTATGCATATTTTTTCTTAAATACATGACAAACTTTAAGTAATGGTTACCGGAATCTTTGTAACTGGATTTAAAATTTCCAGGTCTTGCTTTGAATGATTTTGAAAAATCCTATTTGAACAATTCTTAGTAAAATTTCATCAAAATTATTATGTTAAAATTTGTGAATTTGTCAAATCAATTAACAGCTGTGGGACCCATAACTTGGAGTAACTTGACTAAATTTTCGAAAAAATGACGTCATTGCTTAGATTAAACATATATTTTCATCATTCAAAAGCAATATAAAATTAAAAAAGTGTTTCTTTCATTATTTTGGAAATAATGAAAAAAAAAAAATTGCTATATAAGGCAAAGTCTTCATAAAACGTTTCAAGTCATTCCAAGCTGGAATGGTATTTTTTCCCATCAAAGATTATTGTCACAATTGTTCTTGATCCATTATTTTAGAAATAACGTAAGAAGCGTCACATTTAGCATAATAACTCATAAACTAAAGAACAGATTGTTATGAAACTTTTACAGCTGTCTTTTGAAGGTTAATACTAGTTGAAAATAAGGTGAATTAAAAAATAAATATAGCTCCATTTATGTGTGAAGCCCGTGACTTTTCAACCCTGGGTTTATTTAGCTATATTTTTGTATACATTATCTCCTCTTTCACAAGTAATAACATCCTCAACATGTCGGCGAAAATATTGGCAGCTCACACTGATGAAGGCCGTATCCATGGTGTACCGCTCCTTCATGATGACAACTCGGAGCGAATCCAAATTTGGATGAGATGTACTACAGACATTCTTATTCGAGAAGCCTCAGTCTGGGGATTTGAGTTCAAGGCTAGATAAGGGCAAAATAAGTATATCCAGGCCAGAAGTTAGCCATATGGTTGCTGCAGAACTATTGGTTCTTCTAGGATTTATGGGGCTGTAATTAACGTCTGGATGCTGTAGTCAGTCCGAAGGACGAAGACAATGCTTGCTTTGGTCTCTTTGTCTCTAACAACCGTGCGGAGGGGATCGCAGACCCGTTAACTTTTTTGTGGTTTCTCCGATATTTTTGAACATTAAAATATGCTATAAAAGATACACTTGTGTTTTTTTGTTACAGCTATTGCTTGGTTGTATAGTAAAACCTTGTGACTAAATTTATGGGGATTAAATCGTCTTAATATGATTTTGCAAGTTCTGGGTACCCACTCTGTATCACGTATGAATAGCTAATTTTTACAAAATAAAAATTGGTCTACTTTCTTTTGTTATAAGTATATGTTTTTATATTAAAAATCTCTAGGTTATATCCTGTTAAAATGATATTGTTTATAATTGTCGATTTGGCATTATTTCAAAATTTTGATAAAATCAACAGATTTAATTTAATCATAGATTATTAAAATATGATATTTTTAAAACCAATATTAATTGGTAAATCTGTTACGTTTCACGTATCTTTTTTGACTGAAAAAAAAAGATCGTATAAAAACAATTTACACAAAATCCTTTTTCCTAAATATTTCACTTTTCAAGCTTTTATCATACCAATATCGAATATGTGATAAAAAGGCTGAATATTGGTTAAAAAGCCAATAAAGAGCTAAAAACACAAAAGAAAGTATTGTTGAGGCTTTATAAGAAGCATTGTAAGATTACAATAAAATCAATTTTTACATTCTAAAAGTCTTATAAAAAGTATAGGATTAGAATGTTGTTTAGATACAGCTATTTAAAAAGATAGCGAAGGACAGTATATATGCAAATTCTTACAATAAATTAAATATTTTTTGGCATTAGACTAACTTGCTTACAAAAAAAATATGGATTCCTACATTATCATGAATAAATGAAAAAATAATTATGTGCTATAGAAGAGGATATGAGTCTATGTAGAACGCAGGCCAATTTTAAGAGTAGAGGGCAATTTTACTAGCCTCGTAGAGAGAAGATTTCAACAATAATAATAAAAAAAATCTTTTTAATAGAGAGTGATATAAATATATATTTTTTTAAAGACAAAAATGTCCTAAAAAAATAGCACCAGGGTAAAAATATCCATGAGACTACAAAATATAAATTAATGTTATCTTAACTTTAAAAAAAAAATCCAACCCATCCTTAGTGAACCAATTTTTTTATAACGCAGTTATGAACTGGGTAAAAAGTAATCCCAAAAATAAACGTATTTGACTAACTGATTAAATTGTCTTTCACTAGTAAGTATTAATCAAAATACTTGTATAAATATAAGACATGGAGAAAAAATACATCTTTATTTAAAAAAATCTTAATAACATGAGATTTGGGTTTGACTATGATAAAATTTGTTTTTATATAGATTTATTGTAAAAAATCATTGAATCAAATGTCTATGAAATATTCATTGCATTAGACAAATGTTGGGAATCTAATTAGTACTCATAAGTATATATAATGTTTTTTTATGTATGTAGCTACTAATTGATAGCTACAATAATATAATTTTGTAGCTATCGCTGTATCCTTTAGTCCTTAATATTTTGAGCATATTAATTGATAATTATGGGTGTAAAATAGATAGAGTAGTAAAAAAATGATACAAAATTTGAATGAAGTAATTATTATTATTGTATTTAAAAAAAAATTATAATAGGCATATTTTTATTCTTAATGATGAAAAAAAAGAAAAAAAGTTTAAAAAACACTTAATAAAATAAAATAACTTAAACATATCCAACATTCGTAAAAAGAGTTGAAAGAACTACGACACCATTTTATTCTTTTTCCTGTTACTAATTTTTATAATTTAATTTTTAATTATTCTTAGTTAAAATAATTCACTAATATGAAATTAATAACGTTGTATTTTTGAGATTTCTTTTTCACATTTAGTGATACTTTCTAGTCACACATCTCCTACTTTTGAATTAGGGTATCTTGTCTTTTTGAAAGAGGTTATTATCTAACATTTGCGACTCAAATAACGTAGTTTATAGTAACTACGTCATTGTAGTCACCAAAAAAGTCCGATAAGGACCGTTTCTATCCCTGAAGATTTTTATTAAGACCGGACTGATATATTTATCAAAAATGTTTCAAATACGTAATATTAGGGGAATTTACCACACTATACGGGGGGAGGGGCAGGGGGGAGTCCGAATAATTCAAAATAACATATTCTCCGAAATCCGCAGTATTTGAAACCGCATTATGCGGCCATTACTGTTTAAAAAATAAATATATGTTCTTCTTTGAATGTTATAAAATAAAAAAAATCTAGCATACCGAATATAAGTTGCCCTTGGAATTTGAACAGTAACTTCACTTTTTAAACCACCTCCTAAAATTATATAAGACTAAGGATAAACAAGAAATTGTCTTCCCATCATTTTGTAACGGTAGAGTAAAATTATTTCTTCCTTTATTTGTCAAAAAGGATAAATTAAAAATAGCCATGATGTATCAAGTGAGACGAGGTAATTGACAGCTGATGAGAGAATATAGAGGGTATTTTAGTGTTGGTGAGGTAACGCCGTGTAATGGAGGGCTAAGAACAAAAACATTACACGAACTTTTGGAAGAATATTCCAACACAATAAACGCGGAATATTTTTATAGTGGTAACTAGATGATGTGCTTACAAATCCTGCAGTTGTCACTATTGTAGTTTATAATAAATCTATGTAGAACCCAGTGAGATGAGTATATAAATTGGTGTCTAAAATTTGATTAGCTAGTACAACAATGTGTGTATTAAACGTACAACATTTCTGCACTTGACATGAGTAATGTCTCTATCAAATTATAGATGATATTTTTTGTGAGAGTCTTTCTTTATTCATAAAGTATGAAGCTCATTAAGTCATGACGTTTCTTCCGTCTAGGTTTGATAAATATGTAGAATATCAATAGAAGATTTATATACATACATTTTCACAAATGGATTATTTTAATCATTCTAGTTCTATCTGATGCACTTATAGTATCCATTTTGTAAGACATTGCCTGCGGAATGAATTTAGAGTGTGTGAATATAAACATGAATATACATATATCTTCTTTTATAAAAAAGAAATTTTTTTTATGCCCTACTTGAACTTCTTATCACCATTGATTATTATCAAACAGCAATGATAAAAATGGTTTCTACTTATTCGTATCAATTTATTAAGGGATTTGATATTTTTTAGGTACCGTAAAGGAGATATATAAAAAAAAATAGTGTAACCCATAAAAGTTCTACATTTGTTGATTACATTTAATGAAAACATAAAAACAAATTATAAAGGCACATTAAATAAAGCAAATATTCTATTTATAGTTTTATTACTTTGATATAAGTTGAAAAATGATGTATGTACATTGTAGATACTATATTGTACTTTGCCCTAAATGTAGAACCACTATATAAAGATAAATTCCATATCGTTACTGATTAAAGATAATTTTTAATTTTCCATAGTTCTTTGGTAGTTTAAATCCCAGAATGCCCTGAGTCCAAAGTTAATTTTAATGATATAGATGATATGCAAGTTATAATAACAATATATTATTGAATCAAATTTCATATATAGGATATAACAATGATATCTCTGCTTTTGATCTATAAAATAACATAAAATTGTAATTTCTTATGATTTGTTCAAAAACAAAAACTAAGTTGTGATTTTGAATATATATATAACTCAATGTAGCCACTTTTGGCTTCAATAAAGGTCCCTAATTTTGTTCTGAACCACGTGTAACCCCTAGAAACTAAATCCCGCTCTAAATTCTTACGTTTGAGGACAATGGGATCAAACAGGGACTTAATTTTCCGGTTATGACTTTTGTTGACGTTTGACTCTAGACAAAATATTCCAAGTAGGTTCAGATTCGGGGAGCTAAAAAGACAAATATCCTGGGACATCCAGGTGTAAAAGTGCCCTTGGAAGAAATACTAAGTCATTTTAGAGGAGTGCTATCTTTATGTGTTATCTTTCAATAAGTAGAATAGTTTGCCATCATTATTAATTTAAGTTCAGGTTAGTTAAATAATTTTTACTCTTATATAAAATTTTGTATTTAGTACAGCTTTTACGTCTGATTCGGACATTACGTACTAAAGTAACTACAAATAAAGGATTTTGTTATTCTGAAGCTATACACCAATATGTTTGCAATTTGTGGTATGAATATTTCTTAAAATATCCAATTAATTTGGACTACGATGAAGTCAATTTCAGCTCTAACAAAAATGGCAGTTCTTTCCACATCTTTTGGTTTTATTGATATTCAACATTTGTTGACATATATATAAATGCTTTTGTTGTTTTAAATGTAAATTGTGACCCGCAAAAATAGTTCCTTTTCAAAAATATTAAGTTTTGTTACAAAATATTTACTTTTTTATAAAGGAAACTGTCAACAAAAATAAAATAAAACATTATCCCACTAATATAAAAACTTACTACGTATTCTTTTGTCAACTGTTGATATTCTTGTCCATTATTTGTGCAAGGAATACTTTATACGGTTTTAGTACACATTGCCGATAACCTTTTTGCCTAAAGCCACTCTGCCGAACGAACGTAAAGCCGAAAGACCACATAGCCAATGGACGGCTTTCCGAATGGTCATTTTGCCGAACGGACATTTTTTTAACCCTTTTTTTCAATGAGTACATCTTGTTTGGGTTTGATCAATCGTGGTGTATAATACATGGCCGATTCAGTTATGACTTTCGGCAGAGCTTCGTTTGACAAGGAAGTTTTTAGTAAAATTACCGTTCACATTATATGCATGAAACATACAATCATTTTTTCTTTCCTTTTTCAGATCAATTAAGGTTTTTTTTTCTTTTTTCTATTTGTGGAATAGTAATGAACTTTAAAAAATAATTTAGTTAGAACAATCATTATATGCTTTTTATGCAAATAAGTAATTCAACTAGCTTAATTTATAAATTATTATTCTTATAAAATAAGATAAATAGAAGAACCCAAAAAATTATTTATTCCATTCAACAATCGTTATACGACAGTTTAATTCAATTCCCTCCTTCATTTAATAACTATTTTACTAAAAAAAAATGCCCATATATGGTGTATTACTTTATATAATCTATGAAGTCACACGCGTGTAGGAGTAAATTCTTTATTATCTATCAGTATAATCTTTTTGATCATCCATTTAGTCTAGTTATGAAATTGTTCATATCAACAGTTTTTTGGTCTAATCAACTAGATTTAACTATTTAAGATATAGAATGATTAGTGAAGGTCTGAAAGTGAAAGTTATCTTCTTTTGTTCATCTTTCAATCTACCCATATCAACGAAGCTTTAGGGATAAAGTATACTCGTCCTTTTTCTTAATGGACCACTCTTATGTCGTCCATTGAGGTCTTCAGCATCCCTCAATCGTTTTTGGACGTTAACCCCAGTCCTTCTGGACATATTAGTGATCTAAATCAACTCAGAAATGGGATGGCCGGCTTGAATTAAAGCCATTACTCTAACTATTATCTCTTTCATGATGTTAAATAACTTTTTTTATTAAAAATGCGTGGAATTCGGTAGCAGATATACTGAATTTTTCAAGTAGTACGAAATTTTACAATCGGCTTAATAGAAGCTTCATAAAAACTTATTGAAATAATTGAAAATACTTTTGAAAAGACCGGTATATCTCTTCATATTTGTAAACGACAAATAATAGTTATTTTTAAGGGCAATTTGTTTCACCTCCAAAGGGTTTATAAGAATAAATTGTTTATAGAAATTGACGAGTATTTGTTGAAGAATACAAATGTATAGATTTAATTTTGAGAAAAATCCTTCGAGTTTGATTTATTGTTGACGGGCCGCAATATACACACGTGAAACCAAAAAAAATATATATAAAAAGAAGCAACAAAAAAAAACAAAGAATTTTAATTAAAAACAAAGAAACAGCTGGGGTTGTATTTTGATAATGAATAAAACGCCCTTTTTTTCTTTTTTTTTTTTCATTCCACATTAATTAATCCATTATTATTACCTTTAAATGTGCATATTACATAATGAAAACTTCTGTTTATGTTTCATTTTCTCCAGAGGTGGTAAAAAAGGTACGAAAACAAATTTTTATGAATGTACAGGGTGTGCAAGCTATCTTTGTCACCACTTTGACACACTCTTTTGGGCAAACAAAGGCACATAGGATGATGATGTGTTTCTTTTTTTACATAGCTTGTTTATACTTGCACCAAATGAAACAAAATTGAATTAATTGTCGGATGTGTTGTCCCAAATGTTTGAAAAAGGAATCCGAGCTGGAAGTGACAACATAATAATTGCTCGAAACTGGGACTCGGTCATTCGCAAGGTGATTTTGAGGCAAAAGCAATGCAGGCAACGTTGAAGTTACTTTGTCTGGACAACGGGATTTTGGACCAGAACCTAGCAAATCGTCAAAGAAGATCCAGAATAGTCAATAAGGGCAATTGTTCGATATATTGGCCGTTCAGATTCGCTGATGCGGCTCTTCATTCACGAAAACCTTCGTTACTACTCAAACATGAGGAAGCAGTACTCGACCCCTGCAACACCTCCAGAAAAAAAGTATCAAATGGTTCCAAGATTATTTTGACGACTTCATCTCGCCAGAGTTTTGGCTTCCAAACTTGCTCTATCTGAATCCGATGGATTTTTATGTTGGGGCCGCAATTGAACGACAAACCAACTATACCCCTGCCATACAAAAGCCACACTTATTAATAGGATCGAGAAGGAATTGGAGGATTTTCCATGGGAACAAATGGCGAAGGACTGCTTGCGCTTTTAGCCTCATATAGAGATTGAAATTAAGGTTGGATGTCGTTTTATTGAATAAAATAAAGGAAAATCTATAAATCTTTCAGAATCTGATTTAATTTGGTAACTGATAGAAGAGAAAATTGCATTTAAAAAAAAAAAAATAGCGACACAGATAGCTTGCACACCCTGTATGTACTAGTAAAATATTTTAAACTCGTAAACATTGAAATGTTGGGTGACAAAACCAACCAAAATGAGGATGACGGTAGAATTTAATGGGATAAAAAAGAGGAAAAATAATCTGTTGATTTATCTTTTATAACCATATAATTAATTTAACACATTAATAAGAATAAAGTAGGGTAAATGGAGTGAATCTTTCATGCTTTTGTTTTTTTGGTTTTTTAAAAGATTCATTTTTATCATTAATTAAAATTGTTAATGCTTAAATATTTTTAAAATCTTTATTTTTTCAAGCTAATCATTACATCCATCAATAAGTCAATAAAATAGGTGTTTGAACAATCAAACAGCAACTATTGACACATTTTTTTGATGGCGTTAATAATTAATATATATTATGTATCTTCATAAAAGGGAAGAGAACGAAAATAATTATAATAATACGCTAACTCAACTTCTCTTCTGTATCATGTATAATGTGATGTAGAGATCGACATCTAAGCTATGAAGCAAAAAAATTAAATTTTACAAACAATATTGAATTTATAGGATACTTGTGTCCTCTTGGTGCAAATAAGTTAATTATAAAATGACGAAACTTATCACTAATTATCATTGACATAGTATTAACTTTAATTAATTGGATTTTAGATTTGAAGTAATTTTCCTCGTTATTATAATTCATTTAGTTCCTCTTTTTTATTAGAAGTAAAAGGATGGGTTTTTATAAAAAAAATAATATATTTTTTCTATGTATTACAATATTTTACAGACTTTTCTATTGAGTGATCAAATGAGTGTTATAGCCAAAACTTACATATACATAATCCACCCATTTTGAACAGTAATCTACACATATTATGCTTCATACTTTAATATGTACGTATACGAATATATATCATATTATTTTGAAGCTCAAGGATAAAGTTTCTTCAAGGAGTGATGATGATATATTTAAAAAACAAAAATAAAAGTACATCAATTACGTCTTGGACCAGTGCAAATATCAGCAATGCATAGAAGTGTATAAAACATGCTTTAGAAAGAGGGAGAGGTTTTTCTAGTTGGTAATCCAAACAAGGTTTTTTTGTTTTTTTATTTTAACTTCCAAAGCTGTCGTCATTATTATTTAATTCTGAAAGACTGAACATCTAAGTATAAAGTAATAACTAGTGTGTATGCTCATGAAAGACGATGAGGGCTCCTTAGGAGTTATAAGCGTAAATACTTATGGAGAAGAATAGAGGCTAGACATCAGAGTAGTTTTAATCTGTATGTCAATGCTATATACAGAATAGGATTTGTGTTTATTCCCTTGTTTTTACAGCTTCTTGCAGCTAATTCAGTAAAATGTTATGATGGCTAAGCTGCTCTCCTCCAAAATAGTGTTTTCAATTGTCAGAGTGACCACGTTTATTTTCTATTTCTCTTATTCTTACATATTTGGACATAGTTTTACATTAATTGTAATTCATAATTAAAGAATGGATACGTATAAAAAAATCTAAGTATAACGATTAGAAAAAGAATAAAAAGAAATCCATTAGTGGAATGTACAATTTTCAACAGACAAACAACATTTTCTTCAATAGGACAAATAATTAATTTAATGATGTATGAAAATCCCTCAAAAATTATTGGAAAACAAGGCATATTTTAAGTATTCTACGAAATGACTTCTTGTAGAAACTGTTATAGAATATCAAAAGTGTTGAGTGGATTGTCTATACTTTTTTTTTCATTTGAAGAAATTTTGTGAGAGATCATCGGATATTATTAAGGGTCTAAAACTATCTCTAAAGTGGAAGATACATATGAAGAACTATGTTAACAAGATGAACATAAAAAGCACAACGTAGACATTGCATTGAATAATATCTTTATAGATCAAATGACGATCAGGGATGTACTTGTGAAAATTACTTCAAATCTAAAATCCAATTCATTAAAGTTAATATTATGTAAATGATAATTACTGATGAGCTTTGTCATTTGATAATTAACTTATTTGCACCAAGAGGACACAAGTATCCTATAAATTCAATATTGTTTGAAAAATTTAATCCATATCTGAGGCTTTCATCAAGTAGTGGTGACGAATAGAGACATATATTAATAAAGAAGTCTGTGATAAAGCCACGATGATGTCCTTCTTTTCATTCTTGCAAAACTTTAGCCTATTTGTTTGTTATTAAAAAGTCAACTGTACAGTGTAATAAAAATCCGGTTAAGATTCATTTTCGATCCATTTATTATTATATTTACAAAGGCTGTTCTTCATTATAAATGAGTCATTTTTTATAACATCAAATCCATATCACTTTAAAGGGCACAAAGCTTACAGGAATGCCATAAAAATAGGTAATTTTATTGAGTTAATTAAATGAAGTATGGAAGATAATAAATCAAGGATTGATATACTAACACGAATGTACGTAGTAAAAAACCAATAATGTATGTGAAAATACTTGCATTGGCATTAAAAGCAAATATATATAAATAGTAAGTTTCTGCATTAAAATAAGTACAAGAAAATAGGTAGCCTAATCATTTTGTACTCTTACTATAAATCAACTCTGAGTAATTGACATTGGGATTGAAAAAAAGGAGAAGAAAGTTCAAATTTAGACAGACAACATGACAACGGGACAATTGGCAGAATTTTTGTTTTTCAAAAAGGACAATTTGCCGAAGGTCAATTTTCCAAATGTACATATTGCCAAAGGACAATTCCCCGAAAGGACATTTGGCCAAAAATGATAATTAATTTATTGATATACCTATGTGATTGTACATTTTCCTTAAATTTGAATTTATAGTTGATAAACAGGTATTGTTAATATTATCAATGTATGTATTCAAAATATTTTATGTTGATAAACATATACATTTTCTTTTACAAATTTTTTTACGAATTACTTTGTTGAAACTCGAAACTAATACATTTACATTATTATGATTTAAGAGGTTCTGTGTGAAGAAATTAGAACTGTTTGTATCTGTATATGTAGACATGTATATCAAACACTTATTCCTCTTAAATTTTGTTAAATCGGACAAGAAAGGTCATTGCAACAAGATTCAAGACTTATAGCATAAACTCCTCTCTATACGGTTCACACTCAAACAGAGGTGGCCAAGCTGATGGGAATGACTTGTAAGACTATTTACAATTTTAAAAAGAGGCTATACCACATCAAGACCATCGGGTGGAGGGAGGGCTCCAGAAAAAAATCAATCATTAATGGCGATGCCCTCAATGACGCCATCAAAAAGAACACATTCAGGTTACAGCCACACAGCAGCCATATAAAATGACGTTTTTCAGGCCAACCTGCTCCCTGGGTCCAGGAAAATTTACACGACGCCAAAGTCGTCTTTTAGCAAGAAGGGGCTCCTACTCACACTGCAAAAATTACTCAACCCGTCTCCAACGAAAATATCGCTCTCTGGAACAAGAGAATGTTTCTTTCTAACCGGAGAGGAGAGCCTTTAGAATCCGTCACCCGAAAGTTGAAGCCATGAAGGCCTCCATCGACAAGGAGTGGGCTGCCATGCACCCGAGCATCATTTGTAATTATTTCTAATCATTTCACAAAAGGATTATCGCTATATGTGAGGCCAATGGTACTCAAATAGAATAAATCAATTTGACATGGGCAGAAAAGATTAATTATTTGTAATTAATTAACGGTAGCAAATTTTCTTTTTCCTTTCCGATTGTTTAAGTTACAAGTTTCCACCTAGTTTGTTCATTAATGATCATTATTTAAAGACAACACAGAGGCATATCGTTTGAATGTAGTTTGAATCTTTACCGTTGTAGTACTTTAAATAAATTAAATAATTAACAAACACGACATAATTATAACGGAAGAAGTGCTAATCACTTCACCGTTATCCATTTATAAATATTCGACATTATGGATTATTCATATTGAAAATACTCTTGGATTGACGAACAGGTATAAGACTAGGCAGGAGCATTAATGAATATAATTAATAAATAATATAAAAAAAAAAAAAAAAGAACAGTTAATTTACTTATAGAATATGAGCAATACCTATTTATCATATTATCATTTTAAATTGAAATAAAATATACAATCATATATATAAATAAATAATATATTATCTTTTAGACAAATGTCCCAAATGGTCCTTCGTCGAAATGTCCGCTCAGAAAAATTTTCTTGGCCAAAATGTCCTTCTGCAAAAATGTTTTCCCTGTTCCCGTATAACAACAATGTATTTTTAGGAGGATGCAGGAAATTGATCCATCTATAATTAGCACACAACAAATTATTAAAGAATTACCCTCGTCTGAGGTTAGACGGGTAACATTCAAAAGTCAAAATTTTGTGACTCTATTGAGAAGGCTTTGATATGTTTCTGACCCTTAAAATATGGGTTGATATGTGTTGACATTAGACAAGAGTGACCCAATTGAGAAATGAAAAGATATCGAACACAGAATAAGGAGCAGAGTGTTATATATGCAACTGTAATGGGTAAAAATATCCCCACTAGAAGCTATATAAATGGAAAACGCTTATTATGACAAAAGTTATCCATCTTTTCAAAGTTACTCCTCCTGAAAGCATTTTCGTATGAGGAAGGATGGAACTGCTTTGTAGAGGTGTCTGGTTTCCAACTGGACCATCCTGGATACTTATGTAGAAGAGGACAAACAGCTCCCGAAAAGTATGGTGGATTGGGATTGATTTCCTTCAAATATTTTCGAAAGGTCATAACATTCCATTAGCTAAGAAGATTAATGGAAAAGGACTCGGTGTGGTGTAGGATTTTTCAAGAAAAGCTGAATAACATAAAAGATCGTACAATTGAACAAATTGAAGGATAATGCCCCAACCCGAGTAATGGATATTTGGAGGAAAATAAACACCTTTTAGAAGACGGGCTATGAGGTAAACTGGGAGATGGCAATGAAGACTCTACTAATAATGGAATGGCAAGAACAGTTAGAATATTATAGAAGGCTTACGTACCTAACAAAAAATGCAATTTAAAAGAACATAGATTTTATGGAGGAATTATTTAATAGCACATCAAATTTGAGTCTTAATGAAGGACTCGAGAGAGGTAGAGTTTTGGAGGCTGAATATATACAGTTGCAAGAAACTGTGACAACGTGGAAGGGAGAGAAGTAAATAAAAAAGTAACTATGCAAGAATTACTTGATTTCGAGCATCAGTTCTCCGAGTCCAACAAGGACTTACAATTATAACTCAACTCTACAACAAATCGTCAAGGTTACTCTCCCTCTCTTATGAGCACACACGAATGTTTTGAATATAATCGAATCTATTAGGAATAGAAGTTCACTAATCAAGAATTAAATAATAATCACAGCAGCTGAGGCAAATACAAATATTTTCATATTGTCAATTCTAAAAAACTGGTGAGACTGTCTACAAAATTCATACAATTTACATGACTATGCATCATCATGAGGGTGGAGAAGTTGAATATTTCAACTAATTTGAATGCTGAGGTGCTCAAACACAAGACAATATTCAATCACATTTTTATTTATTAAGAAAATATTGTTTGGCAGGAAAGGGAGCACCAATTTAGTATACTATCATTTTCACTCCGACACCACAAAATTTCATGATAATTTAATTCCATGTCTCTAAGTGCAGAAATGTTGGAGCAAAAATAAAAAAGGCAATATTCTTGGGGCCTTTTTCAGTGCCGAATAAGCTGCAAGGACCCTTCAGGATTCTCCATTCGGAGAATTACCTACGACATCAGGAAGTCAACTACTGCCCCCATACAGGGAAGTTTTATGTGTATAAAAACGATGTGACATCTAAAACGGGTACTATTTCGATAGACTACCCTTGCATAAAGAGAACACTAGAATTTCTAGATATTTTTAAAATGTTTGAATTAATTACTATTACAATTTTCTTATAACTTTTTGTCTCATCTACTCACATAAATAGGATTAAATTCTAAAGTTTCTATCTTTTGATTCGTCTTTTAACAAAATGTACCGACTATTATGATGCATTCCATTGACGATCCTTATTTCATAATCAACATATCAAACAAAGTATATTATACAATTAGGGAGTGGAAGTCCCAGAATAAATAAATATTCAAGACTAATTCTATTCATGGTCTGTCAACTTCACTTTTTGAAAGACCAAATTAACATATCACGGTGATTAAAACCTTTTTGTGTGTATAATCCAAGAACTTTTTAATGATTTTTGGAAGATGAAATTAATGAAATGAAAAATAAAGCATCGTGACAGAGTGCAGTCAACTAGATTAATGTCATCATAAATACTTCTTCATTGCAACTTCATGTAGACAAACAAACAAAGCTATCATACTTAACAACTAAAGGCGTGATAATGTCTTTGCAAACAATATAAAATAAATTATTTGTATTAGCCATAATTATTATCTAACTATGACATGCCTATGTGCTCAATATGACGATGTTAAAATCATAATTCTCCTACACACCAAGAATTCCTTGCAATCTCGAATTTGATTAATTGCAACATTAAAACCCCTTTTTCATTTATAATCACATTAATTTCTGTGTAATAATTTATCATTAAATTATGTATTGGTCCGTGAACAAAGCCTGCATGAAAATTGACCAGAATAATACTATATACAGGGTGTACAGAAATTGAAAGTTTTTTTTTTTTTTTTTTAAATAAAGACATTTAAACTTTGTATATATAATTTTAATTCAATTTTCTGTAACAAATAAAAAATCAATTCAAAATGGCAACCTACAGCCTTTGCACTTGCCGTAAGATTTGACGAAAGTCCTTGACGGCAACACAAACAACTTTATAACCGATTTGGCCCCATGTCTTAACCAGCAAAACCTTTCATTTCTCAATTTTTTATTCAGCTTTACACCTGTGATTGCCTCAAGAAATGACCATAAAGAGTAGTCCATGGGATTTAAATCTGGGAAGTTTGGAGGTAATTTTTTCCTTTCACAAAATGTTTGAGAAATTTGTTATGATCTTGGCAGTGTGTGCTGGAAGGTCCAAGACTCGATCCAAAACTCATGCTCTGGCCACAGCTTGACATGAGGTAGTTTCTGTGATTTACCTTGGAACCCGGATAGAGTAAACACCAACGACATATTTCCCCCTCTCAGATAACTTCCAAGACCATGAACCAACAAGATCATACTGAACTTTTAAGGCCATTTCCACGGCAAAATTATTCTCGTTCGTAAAAACATTGTATGGCCAGCGTGCTAGCTTAATAATTTTTATCAACTTGCGAGCTCTATCCAACCTTTTTTTATTGTAGTCTCTGAAAGCATTTGGTGATGTTGTTTCTTGAAAGGAAAAACAATCAGCAGTAATACATTTTCTCTCACAAAAATCATAGAATAGACAATTGATTTTAAAGATTAATTCAGTAGTACCATAAGCAGTTATGCTAATCGGGACCCTTTTGGGCAAGTTAAAAAAAGAAACCCGAAATGGTAACCATGAAAAATGAAAAAATGTTTTAGAAGCATAACTACCATGACGTTTCATTATATCAATTACAAACAGCTGTGATAAGGAAGAGTAGGAAATTTACAAAAATAATCCGTATAGTGACTCTTACTTCTAAGTACAACAAGGAATTAACATTGTAACCCCACAACAAATCCTCAGTGGGGGGATTAAATGACATTCCGTCTTTTAAGAGCACACCCATATGTCAGGTTATATATATCAAAGGTATGTTGGAATTAAATAATAATGACAATGTGTGATGAAAAAAAAACAACAGTATTGCATATTATCAGAGACTCCAGCTCCCTGAAGTATATGGTACTAGAAATTAGCAACGATATTGAGTCCGAATTGGGTAAGAATCCCTCAAACCACGAACTATTGTATGGTTTTTGGAGAGCTAGCCAATGCAAGCAAGTTGCCCCAAAAATTATAATAAATTATAATATTTATTATTTAGAGCACAATATGACAATCTTTATCCCATGACGAGTTTTACACGTGCTACTATAAACGAACATGTATTTGTAAAGTTGGTCGAGGGAGAGAGAAAGATACGATGAGAAAAAGAATTAAACTAAGCTTTCTTTACTGGTGTCAAGACTTAAAACTAGAGATCTATAATTTATAATTCATTAACCAAGCATCAGATTATAAAAATGGTTCATCTCATCTCCACTTCTTTGTTCTTTTCTCTTCTCTTATTAGAGCAAAGTTATTCAAAAAAAAAAAATCTAAATTTTAATATATTTCAACTCCAAAAAACAGGTGAGTTAAAACTGCAACCAATTTTATCACAAACCAGCATTTTCGCTCCATTCGTTTGTATTTTTCAGCTGTTTTTATTTTTGGAATTGGTAATCCGAAGAATAAATTTTATTTTCCGTATGAGTTAATTCCTGATTAATGAACTTCATTATCGAAATATTTTCAATTATATTCAAAACCTCATTGAACATTTGACTCTGCTCACAAAAGACGGAGAGTTACCTTGAAAATTTGATGCAGAGTTATAATTGCAAGTTCTTTGTTGGAATCCGACTTCAATTGAGGATCGACATCAGAGGAATTCTTGCCAATATCCTTATTTAAATCTTTCTCCCCTTCTCCTTTGGCACAGCTTTTTGTAACTGCTCTCCTTCAAAACATTATTTAAATTGTCAGGTTTACAAATGTTGATTTTTGGTTTCTTTTTTTTTACATAACCAAAATACAGACAAAATATACGTAATATATATTTACTTCAATAGGAGCGTCCGTTAATAAAGCATTAACAAAATGAGTTAAACACAATAATTTCTACAGAGGCATGTCCACTAAGCTACATTGCTCAATTAAATAACTTTATAATTATTATGTCTATACACTTAAAATGGGTAAAAAAAAAGTAACATATTCAAATATTATTTTATAATTTTTTTGGAAAATTCAGAATATCCATTTGCAATTTGTTGATTGTGACTCAATTATTTTTAGATCATACGATATGCAAATGACGTATTTTTTATATAAAATGTAGAGCAACATTTATTCACAATAAATAAAGAATTGTTTGAGAAAATTTGAATAGAGAATGGGAGATTTCTTTTTGTATAAAAATTCAAAAACTTGGCAAAGGGAGTCATTTCAAATATTTACTTCTCTCTCTCTCATATTTAACTAATGGCTTGAAAAGTGTTATGGGGACTCTACATCAAAAAGCGAATTCAAAAAATAATTTTGACTTATTTTATAATATTTTGTTGTATATATATATTTTTTTAAAGCTATTAGATCGTCGCTACCAATAAATTAATTATGAATGTAATTGCTAGTGTGATTATAGAGAATAATTGTTTATGACATCATACGTATTTCAAAATTATGAATAAGGATGTCATATGAATTTAAATGCGCTGCATAAATCATAATTGTACAACTCATTAATGATGATGTGAGTAAAAATCGGTTCATTGACCGAAGAAAACTTATTTTTATATTGGGACGGAAAATATCGGTATACAATTTGAAAACGATTGAATTTCACTCGAAGGACTGAGATAGCAGACTTGAATGAGAAATCGTTCGAAATCAGTGATTAAAAATTCACTTAAGATTAGGGATGTACCGATAAAAAAATTAAGCCGATCCCGACACAAACTTTTTATGATGCATACAAAAATAACATAATAAATAACAAAATGATTTACTTTTTTATGTTGAACTTTCTACTAAATAGTGTTAGGCAAGAAAACTACATAAATATATCAATCTTAATTTGATTATAATTGTTTGAAAGTAATTTTACACTAAAATTTAAAAATTTAATCGTAATTTGATTATAATTGTTTGAAAGTAATTTTACACTAAAATTTAAAAATTTAATTCTTCTTAATGCTCAGAAGTAAATTTATTACTGGTTGTTACTATATATTTCTGGCATTAATGAATAGTCTATCAACTTTTAATGGAGGTGTGCAGCCATTATATGTATTTACGAGCAATATCCGACCACCAATTTTACAATGTCAATTTAAAACCAAAAAATATTAGAAAAATGGTTTTCTATGAAGAAAATTAAGTGAATCTAAATTCTTGTGACATGAAAGCCCTGATTTTGGAACGAATTGTGCACGGGACCATTCATCGAGCATGTGGTTCTTTTTCCGCATACTTTTGACACCCTTAGGGAGTCAATTGAGAGAGTCCACATCAAATACATTGAGATATGTTTTTTCAAGAAATGATGTAATGGTATTGATCATTCGTCATTAAATTTAATTTCTGTTGATAGAGTTCTTTCAAACTTGATTTTAGACTAAAATCATGTTATGACTTTCATTTTGTAATAAATATTGCATTATTTAAATGATAATATAAGAATTTATGAAACAATAATTTTATCCAATGCTCCCTTATTATTGGTTGACCATTTGAAATAGTAAAATTTAAACATTTTTCGCGTAATAAATAAGTATCGTTGGAATCGGCAGTATTGAGCCAATGTTGATACTTCAAAAAAGGCCAATTTTTTCCCACTCCAATGTATAGTACCACTCCTACTTATGACCGAAACAGAAAAAAAATATTCATGGATAGCTTCTCAACACGAATACTTGCAATAATTAGATACGTTGAAACATCGATCTCTGGATAGTTGTTTGTATCTTCCAGATGTAAAGTTCATATGCTTGTCAAACCTTAAGTACTGAATTTGCACAACATCAATATGTATTTGTTCTACGTTAGCTTTTATTTTAGAACAGTTCAAACGATTTTTGCTGATTGTTTTAATGAATTAATCAATAACATACAAAAATGTTTTGATTATCAATTTACAATTTCGATTCTTATACAATTGAAGAATTTGACAATATAAACAATTTAAACAGTTGTAAGGGGCACTTATTAGTTACTGAAGTATCGCTGGTACCCGAAAACACCCACAACATTTGGGGGTATAAATTGAAAATTCATAAAGTCTATGTCTCATATCCTCATAAATTTATCCGAAATGGTTTTATCCGATTTTTTTTTTTATACAAAATGTCCTTATTCGAAAATGTTTTATATAATTATAAATACGAATTATTCTTATACGAATATATTTTATACAAAGTTACGTATTACCAATTTCCCGATCAAGTTCAAGTGTCATTTAATGGACATGAACGTATGGTAGAGAGCTCAGGTTTGTTTTGCCTGAGAATTAATTGTTTATGCTTTAAAATATATAAACTTAAATTAATTTCAATCTCTCAACCTTTTTTTAGTTATTGAATTAGTAAGATATCCAATTCTAATTGATGATCATCCGGTATTTTTTCTCTTTCTCTTCAACTAACGAAAGTACTTTTTGAATTTTAATAGAATGCAAAATGGATCACATACGTAGAAAAATATTTCAAATTTAAATATCAAAATCTTGAATCTATATTAAATGTTTAATTTGTAATATAAACTCGTTCAATGTGTAATATAAATTCGTTCAATATTTAGAGTTTCATTTAACACCAGTAAGGAAAAAGAAACTCACTAACGGAGTCTAACACAAATAGTAAATGCATGCAACAAAAACATCTTTAAAAAGTTCAATAATATTACGATATTTCTGCAGCAAAATTCAATTGTATCTTTGTAGGCATTGAACATAGTATGCTACGTTAAATTAAAATAATTATTTACATGCAATCATTCTCTATATTTTTAATCCTTGAAGGATACAGGTGATTCATCCGTATATTTTTATTACATACATTACTATATTATAATAAATCTAGTTATTTAAATAAAAATGCACAAAATTTAATCCAAAGTAATAACATAACTTCCTTTTTACAACAGACATAAAACAAAATTTATTTATCCTCATCTACATTTTTGATTTTCATAAATTGCAACAATAAAAAGTCAAAAGCTAAACTGTAATTAATTTTATAAAATAATCTATCCTACCATTTTTTGTTAATATTTATTTTCTATGACAAGCTCAAAGCACAGCGACTGGCTGTTTTTCCAAGTAAATTTTAGAATCTTGCCCCTAGAATAAAACCATTCCTACCTCGCTACTATTTCTACTGCTCGATTGCCATAGATAAAAAAAGGAAGTTATGTAGTAAAGAAAGTATATAACTTTTAAAAAATAATTTACTAAAACCCACAGTACCTGGTATTTCAAAGTTCAGAGATACAAAAAAAAGTTTTGATGTGGATTTTATATAATTAACCGTCAACAAAAACATTATGATGCATTGCTCTGTATAAAAGAAAACAATGTGGAAGTGCAACTCTCAAAAGTCTTCAGTTATAATCATAAATTTATATTACATCGAAAGATTTATTTAGGCTAAATACAACTAACGGTAATTGAATATACAGTATGTTCCAGCAAATCACAAATGAAACTTTGGAAAGGTTACATTATAAATACAACTAACGGTAATTGAATATACAGCATGTTCCAGCAAATCACAAATGAAACTTTGGAAAGGTTACATTAACTTAACCGATTTTCCTTTAATATCAACTGGTAAAGCAATAAAAATAAATAATCAAAAATATACCGTATTTCAGCGCTTCCTGAATCAGGAATAATGAGTTATAACGAGATATCCTGCATTGTTTTCTGCTCCAAGGGTCTTATTATCGAGATTAAAATACCTAAGGGCTACAACAAGAGCCTTGAGAAGAAGCCACAAGAATAAATTACTCAAAAGTATTGTGAAGACAACACGACAGATTTCTGTCCCTTGTCAATGCGGCCTCCGACCTCACCAGACTGAAACTCTCTTGACCATAGGTCAAGAGGGTTCAATGGTGTCTTGGAAAAGGAGTAGGCTGAAATATCGAGTGAATACGTAAATAATACCTACAAGTTCTTCAGGCTTAGGATATAGGTCATGTTGGAGCCAAGGGTTGTTCCTTTGAAGTTTACTTGTTTATATAAATTCTGACTATCTTACTACATTTACTTTTTGAAAATCTTGATATGAATGATCTTTGGAAAATTCGTTTATAATTCACAGAGATACAAAGTATGATAATAAATAACAAACAGTTCTGCAAACAGTTATGCAAGATCTTCTGCATCGTTGGTTGCTCCAAGGGGCTCATTATCAAGATTAAGTTGCTGAAGTTCGATTAGACCCTTGATAGCCTACAATGTTTAAAAAATTAAAAGTAATGTGCAGTGGCAAATTTATGGTCCTGTCAAGGGGATCTCCGTCCTCACGAGACTCCAACCCTCTTGACTACGGGATCTTGGTTTTCAACCAGAAGAAGGCCTATAGATATCCTAAAGGATGTTGTGGAGAAGGAGAAGGCTAACATGTTGTGAGGAATACGTGACGAAAACTTGCAAGGCTTTTATACCTAGGATCAAGGCAATAGTTGAAGCTCAGTGAGGCCACTTTGAGATTTAGGTTTGTATATATATTGTAAATTAAGTATGTAAAGTTTCATTGTTTTACTTCTTGTTCTTTATGAGAATGTTGGTAAATTGAGCTTGCGAAAAATTGTTCACGATTCGCAAGAACACATCTTGTGCAATTTTTTTTTTCTTGAAGATTAAGGACTATCATCTTATAACAATAATAAGGCACTAAATATATTTAAAGACTTATGGTCTGACTCAATTACCCTAATTTAATTTATAAAAATGTACTTAAAATATATATCACTACAAACTAAATTGTGCTCAGCTTTGGTGGGATATCCTGATGGTACGACCCAAAAAATTATACCTAGTGATGCCTTTATAGATATGTACAGGCCACTGAGATCTTGTCATTTAATACATTGCAACTTCTTCCTGTGGGGCCACGTGAAAGATGAGGTTTACGCCAACAGGGCAGCGTCGATTCAAGACCTCAAAGATGGAATTTGTAATGGAGTTTGTCAAGACAAATAGATTCAAAAAATTTAAAAGTATCTCATTGGATTACTGAATGTATGAACTTTAATTTTTTTTAAAGAGGCTTCCCAAAAAGCGCCCTATATTGTTGTCAAACAAAGAGAGAGAAAAAGAAATCATATATTATGAACATTAACCCTCATGGACCAACCCGTATAAATAAATTATTTCAAGCTCCATGGACACAAGATGACTCGTTGCATAACCGTAGTGAGTGAGGAATTCCAAAAGACGTACATTGAAGGGAAACCCGGAGCAAATCCTTGTTATTTTTATCTCTTTTTTCTTCTTTTTTCTCTTTGTTTCTATCTCTTCTAGCTTTGGCATACCAATCAATAGGGCTTTAGTTATGAGATCAATTCATAAATGAGTTTTATCCTTGAAATATTGTCGTTGCCTTATCTCAAATTGATTAGAGAGTTTATCACCGAGGACATAAACAGCTTTGAACCTTAAAAGTTACAAAAATATATGGCCTTTTTAGAAGGCTACGAGGCATTGAGAGTAAAAATAAGGCCATATTTGGAATCAGGGGATCAAATTGAACTAAGTTGAGCATATGCTGTTCTAGTAACTAAAAAATTGTCATTTTGTTCGCTAGTGTAATTAGTTCTTATGAACTTAATGTTACGCTAACTCAAAAATATCTCAACTCTATAATATGGTTGATTGTTCAAATTAAGTCCATTGGCAAAAAAATCCCAGGCTTTAAAAGAAAAGCATATTTTTTTTCGATAAAAATTGGCTTCCCTCTGATGTGTAAATTTGCTTGACGTGAATTGTTTGTTTTTATTGATCTACTAGTTGATATTACTTGCAAAAATTTGTTTAACTATTTTATAAGACAATTACACCTTTCCAACTGCTCCTTCACAATTTTCCTGGGCACGCTGTACAGTGCACTAGTTATAAATATAAAATGGGTAATAGGATATCGAATAAAATGGTATAACTTATGATAAATATATAGGTATACATTACATAATATAATAATTTATGCATGTTTGTAAGCAACAACAGCATTTAAAGTTAGTTTAATGGCATAAACGACTCTACTCATTATTATCCAACTCAATTCTCCTTTGCTTCTCTTTTTTTTCTACATCTCCTAGCTTACTAATAATAATGATTATATTGTATATATAAACATAAAAGAAAAACTAACAATAAATAGTCCATATAAAATAGTTCGTAAGTATATATTTATGTAACAATAATAATATTAACTACGTTCCTAAATATAGAGAGAGATAGTAAGCAAACAATAAAATAGTTAGTTTGAGAGAGGGATTTATATATATTATATACTGATAGTACAGTGTGCATCATACATTAAAAATTAAAAAAATTCCAAACCAAACCAATTAACGTAGGACAATAAAACATATATTGATAGAAAGAACTGTCTAAAGACCTTCCTTTTTAGTTATACGATTTTATATAAACAAAATCAGTTTTGTAATGTCGTCGAGTTCTGTCCCTGGAGATTTGATCATCAGATCTAAGCCCAATTGACTATTGAACACCATTCAGGACAAGGCCTTTGCTGTCTCCACAGAAATACTGTTGAGCTGAAGGCCTACATTGTCATCGGATTATGCAAGGCCTTCCACTTTCGTGTGGAGGCTGCAATTGAGGCTTAATGAGGAAATTTTAAGGAACGAAAATGTGTTTTTCCAACAGTCAATAAAGTTCAAGGAGCAAAGCTTAATCACGTAATGATTATGTTAATATTGTCCACTACGATTCATTTTTACTAACTCACACTGAACCCAGTTGTCCATTAAAATCTGAACACTTTGAATTTTAAACTTCAACAAGTGATAAATTAATAGAAAATATAATTAATACAAAAATAATATTATAAATAGATGTATGGCTAAGCTCTATTAATCATTAATCTAGCCGCCCTTAGTGCAATGATGGATTCCAAGTTGCAGAAGAAGACTTGTCACCCGCTGCAGATGTAGTCCTCTGTCATGGCGTCACTGGCTGATAGTGGCTCTGATGGTCTCGGTGTTTAGATGAAGGACACTGCATGTCTTTCACTCGACGTGCACCCAAAGGGTGTATTATAGGGGAGAGCGTCAGAAATGTAAGGGGGCTAAAAGTGTCAAAAAAAAAAAGTTTAAACAACTTAAAAGACTCATTCATAAACGTCTTGCAACGGAGGAGATGGGTTTCCTTCATTGCTGCTATCAAAAGTGGCCCCTCTACCCTAACGAAGCTCTAGTCTGGTGTGAAATCCTAAGATCTCATCCATGGTCCCTCATGGACTAGAGGGGATCGGCCTGGGCTGGTTTCTTTAACTCCTTCGAGTACAGTTTGGACTTTTTTGATGCATCCCTTCTTCCTCTTTAACGTTTCGGACTTGCTGACTTGTAGTCCTGGAGAGGCCAGACAGTTTGGAGTGTGGAAATATAAATTTGTAAATCAGGTTCAAGTGCTACTTTCTCGAATTGTACGTAAGTGGATCATAATACTTGTCCTCTTTTGTAACTAATTGTTTATGCTTTAATATATCGAAATATGAATTAGTTTCAATTACTCACACTTTATATTTTATAGAATTAGTAAGTTTTCAGATTTCAATGAACCACCCGGTATGTTTACAAACACAATTATATAGTATAAAAGTTTTTTTTTATCTGTGACTCAATGTTAAAATGGCTAATTAAGAAAAGTTTCCAAATAATTTCTAAACTATTATTAACAAAAAAAAAATTCTATTTCTTTATTTTCTACTATAAGTGTCAGTGTTTTTGTCAGTAATGATATTACTCTTTCGGTAAGAGAGAGGGGGAAATAAAGTTGAAGGAATTTAATTGTTATTACCATCCTTTTTTTGGTTTTTATTTTATTGCAATTTAATATTTGTTAAAATAGAGAATACTGTTAAGAAAGTATTTATTAGTATTGGTTGTAAGGGGTATTTCGTTGAGTAGGCAGGAAGGAGACCTATTGCACTCCGGAGATAATATCTTTGATCAAATGAGCCATATGTTACATAATTTTTCCTTAGAGAAAGTGCATTTCTGCTATGTAAGAAGCATTGATGCTGGGAAAATATAGTAGATATGAGGATGGTCTGAAAAGTTTACGACCTCAATGTCACATTTATCTGGCATCGGTCGACTGTTACTCACCAAAGTATAAGCCATTTTGACGCACAATTGTTATTCAATAGTCGTTTGTGTAAGTTGATGTGAGGTGTTTTGTAAAAATGGACAATATTGAGTATCGAGCTGTGACTAAATATTTGTATTTGAAAGTGTAGCCTTTTAATAGATTCAAATAATTGCGGATATACAGGTTGATTCAGGTAAAACCGGACATCATTTAATTGCATCCTGACAAATAAGGGAAGCGAGTAGAGGTTTGACATGGGATTTACATGTTATAATAGTAAAAAAGAAAAATTTCATTAGATGTGTTTGCTATTTTGGCCAATCCTTCGCTCGTCACGAGGCCTAATGGATTTACAGGCATTGACCATGTCTGCGGGTGAGACTTTGTTTTCAGTATTTGATGATAGTGACCTTCAAGAAGTTGGTGATGTTGTGTTAATTGGCAGAAACCTTCCTCTCTAACTCCCTCTAAAAGAAGTAATCCATGGGATTCATAGAAGGCCAGCTTTATTCCGGGGGCAGCCCGTCGGCCTTTATTCTGTTTGTAAAGACATTTCTTTTCTAGAAGCGGTATTATTTTATCCTAAGGTCAGTTTTTATGGCCCTGGAGATTTCTCGGGTTCTTGTCGCATTTTGGCAAGAGTGTTTATCCGAGTCCCTGGAGATGACTTCCAAGAATATTTTAGGGCAACGAGGAATATGGGAGTACTTTTTTAGCAATCCTACTCCTGTTTGCTTTGCTATAATATAAAACCTCCTCTTTCCACCGATTGTAGACGTCATAGATCGTGCTTTTTGGATAAACTAAGCATCTTCTTGATGTAAGCTGGTCCATGTCCTGCACAAGCAAATTCGATGATGATGTCCCTCCGAGTTTCCTACATCATAAATACTTGCTTTCAGTTAAAAGATGCGCAGCTAACCTAAAGCTTAGGGTGAATCTCTCACTTTAAAATGTAAACAACCAACTTAAATACTTTTCATATTGTTTGGGATTTCGTTAAAATTACCTGAATACCCTGTATAAAGTCTTGTTGTGTTATAATTTTACGCGTCTAAGTCAATCCAATTCAGAGTCATTGAGCCAAAAACAAAAAGTGTCTTGTGAATTATTATTTTACAGAGACAAATGTTAAGTACTATTTAGAGCAACACTCGGGAAAATGTATAAAGTGACAGCGAGACTATTTTGAAAAATGAATAAAAAATCAGAAAAAATGTCTTGTTACTTTGTTAGGTCGGAAACATGTCGGACAAAACCTCGTATATTACAATATTATCTTCTCCTTTTGTCTCTTTCTACATTCTTATCTCTGTGTCATTTCTTCTCCCTTTATTTTCTTGTTTCTATTCAGCCGTGCAGTGCAAGAACCCTCTGGTAGTAATTGCAAAGTGATTTTACCGATTATTTTATCTAAATTTTTGAAGGAAAGACACAGAAGAGGTAAAAAAATTTTATGGTATATTATTGACATAAATACTAAAATATTTTATTCGTAGTATTTTAATATTACTATGATAAAAAATAAACAGTTTTTTTTTTTTAAATTTCAAACTCCATTTTTAGATGATTCTCAAAATTATTTTTTATTATGTTAGATTTCCTTTTGTTGAAAAAATGAAGAAAAAAAAAGAATCCAGAGTTTAAAAAAAAATTATTGTAAATCGTATATTTTTTTAGCTGACCCGTTATATTGTTTTGTTTTTTTTTTTTTTTTTTAATTGCAGTAATTCTTTCCAATGTCACTGTAAAGATCATTTGCCCCCTCCCTCTTCCCTGGTCACAGCTGATTGTAGATGTTCTCCTTCAAAATATTTTTCAAATTGTGAGGGCATCATGTTGATTTTCGATTTCTTTATTTCTAGTAACCCATAATACAAACTAATTTTCATCACTAGTTATATTATTTATATAGATAAATAATTATATTAATTTTTACAAATTATAACAAACCACTTATTAACTTAATAAATAACCTAACAGAATATGCTGCAAGCCTTAAAACACACAAAAAAAAACAAAATTAGCTTTACTTCCATCTTCTATAAAATGCATTTTTTTATCATTTACAAAATTGCTCTATTATAAATTTATATTGTTTTGAATGCATTTTTTGATAGTAAAAAGCGAGAAAATCAACTTCAAATCTTTATTGATGCATTTAACATAGAATATTTAAAGCTTTTATTTATTATTGTAACTAGTAATAAAATATTATAAATATGTATATATTAGTGTTGGCATTTGGTCTGAAAATTGATTATGTATAATAGACCAAACTAATTTGGTCCTTTGTATCAAAGAAAAAATGACATCGGTGGCATTACCGAGAAGGCTGCAGAACCGCCGGCATCTCCGTTTGGACTGCCTAAAGTATCAAGAAGTCAATTACATTCATATACAGCCAAGAAGAAAGAAAACTTCTGCTGCATCAAAATCACTGATTTTGATGCAGCCTCCAAGTGGCCCTCCATCAGCACTGATCTGAACCTACTGTAAAAGTCGGAGCAACATCAATCAAGGGAACGCGTGTACAATCTCCTCTGTTCTGCTGTCAGTACCTAAAAGGCTGCAGAGACTTTTGGTTTCTCGATCATGATTGTCTACCACATCAAGAGACACATTAAGAAGCACCCTTCCCATACCGACAAAAAACAAGACCTCTGCAGAAAAACCATATAGTTGACTTCTGGCCTCCTTCCAAGTTGCCCTACTCCAGCCCTGACCTCAAGCCCAAGAATTTCGCAGTATGGTATGTCTTAGAGAAGAATGTCTGCTATACATCTCATCCAAGTTTGGTTTCCTTCGAAGCTGGCCCAAGTCTTCCCAAGGGCACGGCTTTCATCGTCAAGAACTTGCAATTTGTTTGTCGGCGTGTCGAGGCTCCTATTGGTTGTGAAGAAGGGCATATTGAATAAATTATAGCAAAATATATTATTTAAATTACGTTTATTGTAATTTAATCACGCTACTTCATCTTTTGGTCCATATTCTGTGAATCCACGACTCTGTATTTATACTCACTAAGGAATTAACCCAGGAAAAAGTTCGGTCTTGGATCGAATCTCAACGCTAGCACAAATATGTATCTATGCATGCATATGACAATAATTTTAGATATCATGTTGATCCAATTATTTTTCTGCTGCATTATTCTGTGCATAGATTTGGAAGGGACACAATGTATTAAAAATATTTTTTATGGATATTTTATATTCATTCCTTTTGTTGTTCATAATAGCTTCATTCAATCTATTCAAGGAATATTTGGAGGAATGATGAACTACAATGAAATGTAAATTTCTCCTATAAAAAAATGATCCTAGCATTTTTTTGGAGTAATTTAAGCTTATATTCCTCCTTGATATGGAGTGAAACTTGTGTTTATTTCTTTGCTCTTAAGGTTGTTTTCAGATAATCTAACAAAACGTCGTGTTAGCTCAGCTCCTCTCTCCCAAAAAAATCTTCCATCTGTTTGGTTTTCCATAATAATTATTTGTGTCCTTTTTTTTTACTAATTAGAATTTATTTATGATAGATGTGCTGATCCGCCGAAAGACGTTATTCTACATATTCTGCACCTAAAAATTTAAGTTATTATTAATGTCTAAATAAATAAAATAATTTTTAAACAAAATTAAATAAAGATCCCTGTTTTGTATCAACATTTCATCAAATACAAATATATAAAAACACTGAAAAACCATAAGATATTTTTTATATAATAAGGTATATGAACTACACATATCTACCAAAAGAACTTTCAAAGAAAATAGACAAATAACTCAAAAGAAGTTGTAATTTTTTTTATTTTGATTGAGTTATTCATTGGGGTATCCTAAATCAACTCAATTCGTATAACTTTTTTTATCTACTTTTACTAACTCTTCATTGTAATATAATTTGATAGCTTCATTGTATACCAAATTAAATTTGATTAAAAGTTTTTTTGTTGTTTATTTTTTTATACGCCTTTTATTATGTCTATTAGGTCAGTATCTTTCTTAGTTCACTTACATACAATGCCACTCAATTAGTTCCCGCTCTAACACATACAATAAAAGGTGTGAAGATCAAATCGGTGGTTATGTGTGCCGTGATTTTGTTATAATGCACTCTCTCATGATGTCGCTTTTTTGCCGTCAAAAAGTTTGTTACTACAACAAACTTTTTTTAAGGTTTTGGGGATCATGGCAACAGCTGCTCCATATATAAAGAAGATTGAATTTACATAGGAGGAACGGGTTTGAATTGTGACAATGACTTTCGTGCACAAGAATATGGAGATTTCAAACGGTGAGATCCCAAACATAACTGGCGTCCCGATCCCGACTATGAAAAGATTCGTAGGAGTCTTATGGAGACTGATGATCAGATGAAGTGGCTGAGTAAGCTTCATTCGGAAGAAAATATGACCCTCCCACACACACACACAGCAGTCCTGATCTTAATTAGATGGATTATTTTGTTTGAAGCTACGTTACATCTTAAACAAATCAAACATCTCATGCCATTAATGGCTATCTTATTGCCTCAACGAAGGAAACCATAAGAAACATACCAAGGAACTCCTCGTAAAAGCCTGTTCCTGCTTCCGAGCCTGGATTTAGGCCTTGATTGAAAATGGATGTAGATACATTAAATGAGCTCTTGCTTAATATTCAAATGTGCAATTCAAGCCAACTTTCAAGTATATCCGCCGAAAAATGTGGTCTCAGTCATAGTTTAAATATTTTGAAAAATGCGCAGTTTGATCTTAACACATCTTAATATATCACCCCAATGTTGACATATCCACGTAATTTCCTGTAAGTTGTAACCTTCAAAGAGTACAATTCAAACTTCCACTGCAATCAAACCTTAAATTTAAATTGCGTGATATAACTGACACCCTTAACTACCTTCCTTGGAATACGTGCCGGGACAATAACATAACAATAGCTCCAACTCTGTGACTCTGTAAGACGATCGTTTGTTAGGTTCAGGGATAATTTAAGATATCTAAAGGAGATTCTGAGACAACAACAATGAGGGTTGAGGTCAAAAGTCGAAAAGGCTGTATCCGGACGGCATAATTTATGTCCAAAATCCAGTAAATCGTAGATGAAGACCCAGGGCATACATCAGGACAATTTCTTGAGAATTTGGCAGGACATAGTCACTTATCCGGCTGTACATTTACGGAAATATCTTTAATACCAATTTTCAAAGTTTTATGGAACAAAAGTTTTAAAGTTCAAAATTTTATTTTTCAAATTAATTTTTTTAAATCAAATCAGACATTTCAAGCTTTTGAAATGGAAGTTAAAAGACAAGGAGTTCCTGAATTGGTCTGCATCATAGTACTAGTGATCTCAATTGGTAAGATTGTCCCTTGAGGAAATACAATTGTTTAAGAGGTAGGGAATAAGATCAAAGATGGGAAAGTCTGAAGAGGAACCCGGGGAGTGGAAGACAGAACAAATTGAGGAATAATTCGTTTTTGCAACAAACTCAACGCAAAAAATTTCAAAGGAGTGGAGTATCTCAGATGCAACAGTACGGAGAGTGGTGGGAACCTTGGTATGACCTCATATGTTTGAAAGTAATTTCAGATACTTACTGAATCAGCCAAAATCAGCTGACTGGAAAATGGGTCAGTAATTGACCATCCAATTGTTTGTCCCCATCATCCTCTGACTATGCTCCCAAAATTATTGAATTTGGGACTATGTAGAAAGTATATGTAGCCTCTGCAAACGCCCACACGTCTGTCAACGCCGTTAAAGCAGCTGTTGAGGAGTAATGGGCTGTCATGCCGGACGACTAAATTGATAGGGTTTACAGAATTGAGAGCAAGGTTGAGGAAAAAGGTGGGCATTTAAAAAAATGAAAGTTGAATATGTTAATAATTAATTGTATTATAAAAGATTTGTTCTACCACCACCCCCAGCAGCCTCCATGATGCATTGGACAGGGCTAAACTTTTTTTTTGTATTGTATATACAGATATTCTCGTAAAAAAAAAAAAAATATTACAAGCGTACATACGAGTACATCTTTGATTAAACTGTAACATCATCAATTATTATGAAGTTATTTATTTTTCGATGAAAATAAAGAAAAAGATTTTCATCTAGACTCTAAAGAGTTACATATTTGTTAGTTACATATACTGAAAAAATCTTATCTCCCAATTATTTTATTCCTTCTTATCATTATTTCTTCTCAGCTCTCTTTTTCTCCTGCTCTTCTCTTTTTCACACTGGGAGTGAAAAAAAAGGAATTTAACGAAACAAACTACATTCAAGTATCCCAATACACATTTAACCAACCAAGTCTTAACTTAAAAAAAAAAAAACATAGCCTCATTTTTAAAGACTGAAAGCTATTAATTTCTGCAAGAATTGGAAGGGATTAGATAAATACAAAAATAAATTGAACGTGCCATTAAAAGAAGGGAAACTATTCTAAAGAATAATTATGTTCCTTCTTCCCTAGTGAGAAAAAAACATTCAATTAAGTTCTTTTAAAGCCTATAGAAAAAAATAGAAAAGAATATGCTTGAAACATAGAGTGTGTTTATTTATAAGTAGATAAAGCTATTTGAAAATAATAAAAGTTTTTTTTGTTATAAAGTAAGAACACAGACATCAATAATAAATCAAATCTTTTAATCTTTTTTAGGTTTGGTTGTAGGTAATTTGGGCGCAAATATTTTTACCGTCAGTCATTTTGAGGCCTTCATTTTCTACCCCAGTTATTTTCCTGCATGAAAATTTTGCTGCATCACATATTTGCAGCATTTTTATCCTTTTAAACTATCGGTTCGAGCTTTAATCTCGATCAAATTAATTATATATGTAGCTAGAAGAAGATAAAAAAAATGTCAATATGATTGCCTTACTCGTATCATTGAGCAACGATTGATGAATGATTTGATTTAGAGTCAGCTTTGATCTTCTTTTATTTTGAATTGTAATTGTTCAGTTGATCTATCATTTTTTGAGATTTCAAGAACAATTCAAAAATGAAAGAGTAGTCTAAAATACCAAGTGATATTGATTTACAATTATGACAAATATTGCACCTTTATACTTGTACTAAGTTCACAGATAATATGAAAAATTTCAAAAATTTTGAGCTGTTTACAAAAAATGAAATTTTTCTAAAATTGTTGGAAAATAAATTTCAACTATTATATTTTTCGAAGAAAAATTTCAAAAATCCATAGTTATTAACAGGCAATTAAATTTTCTAGGAAAAAAATTTAAAAAAAGATCTCTGTCACCAGATATGTCGACTATCAAATTTATGAAGACATACTTTTCTTTTTTATTTATACTCATTAGGATTTAAACAATTTTCACACCCCTACATATAATAATATAAAAGGATGAAATTTAATGTATTACGGATCTCACAACTTCATCTAAATCGGGTCCATATTTACCTCATTTCTATCTACTCATATCACATATCAACATCATACATTAAGACATGAATTAGTAAACACTATTTATGACGCAACCTTTATTATTGGAGGTTTAAACTATATTACAAATACACTTTATATCGAAGAAAAATATCAGATACCTGTGAAATGGAGCTAATAATCCCTCCCTTCTATGAAAAAGTTCCATTCTCATATTTTGTGAGTTTTTAATCATTATTTTGAAAACTAGTGAGGGGCATTAACATATCTTATTCTATTCCATATATGTCAATAATCTTTTATTCAAAGGACTACATTATGAACAATCCATCTTGTTTGAAACCGCGTTATGCGAGGACCTAATATATATTTTATTTAATACATGTAGTGTACAAGGTACAATCCAAAAATGAGATGAATAATTTAAAAAAATAGTTGTCTGGCAGACACCTTATGTTGTATTTGTCATTATTTAGGACTGCAGTCTAGTCCAATCTACTTGTGAATCCTTAAATAAGGTCAAACGAATCCCTTTTGACGTCATTGAGGGTTTTAATAGAATACATTATACAACTAAGTAAAAATAATATATGTCCGTGTTTATTATAGTTATAATGAAAGAATGATTTTTTTTTTTTTTTTTTTTTTTGCAAGATCTGTCATTTCTCATAAAAATCATATTTGTCTTAATAAACCATCGACATTTGAAAAAAAGATTCCAAGGACCGCTCCTATCACGGGAATGGATCGAAAACCCCTCTTTCATCAGATCTTAGGATTAATTAATCAAATTAACGTTCAAAACACTAATAGATAAATCATTACCTGACTATAAACAACAATATGTTATTTTCATAGAAGTAGAATAACTACGCCTATTGTCAATCTTGTAGATCTTCTCACCATCAAATAGAATTAGCTCACAAGTAATTATTAAAACCTATTTTATATATCTTATGAACAACAATTGATATATTTGTTTAAGTAAAAGTTCCGAGTGTTTTTCGCTAGATTTCTTTAGTACTTAAGTTATATATATTAATGTATTGCTGCCTGCTCCGCCTTTTTACCTTGCTCGTAGTGATTAATGCAGCACACAAATGGGTTCACCCAGAACAAAAGTGTAAATTAACTTTGAAGCATGATAATTTCACTACAACAGGTTGAGTGATTTCAGCTTTATGCTTCCCCAAATAGTATTAAAACTCATAAACTATTCTTTTTTTTTATTATTAGTTACTAATTTATTTATCATTATTTTTCTTTTTTCGTCTTCTTTTTCTATATAGTTAATATGATCGAGACACAACAGTAAAGTTCGAACCAAGAATATAAAAAGGCGGTGAATATGTTATTGGTCAAAATTTTCTGGAGGCAAAGCTATAGGTGGAAAAATTACCGGCCACGTTAAGTTTTTATGTATTTTATATTTATAAAAAAATCAAATGTTTATAACTAGTTGTATCTAGTTATATCGATATATAATAACACATGGGCTGAAAAGTCCCGACCTTCACAAACAGATGCCACAATTTTATTTGACTTCATCTCATTTCCAGTTATTTCCCTCAAAAGACAGCCGTCAAAATTTCATGGCAATCTGCATGTTAGTTTGTGAGTTATTGTGCTAAGTATGACACTACTTTAGTTATTAAAAAAATCGTGTTTTAATTTTACACTATTTTTGATGGGAAAAATACAATCAAAGGTAAGCAAGGGCTTGAAAAGTGTTATGGGGGCTTTGCTCTATAAAGATAACAAAAAAATTATAAAAAAATAATAGTATTAATTTAAAAAAAAAAAAAAATTGAACGAAAAAATACGTGTTTTCTTTGTTAGGCTCAGATCAAAACGTACCGTCGGTTTGAACAAAACGAACGCAAATTACATAAAGTTGATGTATTAATTAACTTTGTTACATTTATATTTTAGTGTTTTTAGGGACCAATTTCCATCTTTTAACAACTCATAAATCCCCTCTTAATATTTTATGCAATTCTTAATAACTTGAGGAAACTCCATTCTTATAAACTTATTTTGTGTAATTTTAAACAATTGTAAATTTATATAAACGCTTAACCCATTTAATTATGTGTTTAAAAAAATAATTATAAGAAACAAAATATAATATTTGACATTTCAATGAGTTTTCATTTGGTTTTATAGCGGTTTTTATTTTTACTTTTGTATGTATGATACTACTAAATGTTTTCATGAATGATGTTACCTCCATGAACAAGTCAGGCCGGGTACTTCTGAGATAGCCCTTATATATTAATTTAATGCCTATCAAATCAACTACTACATAAGTATATGTACTCCAAAAATAGCTGGTTGTAATTTACTACACAAATTTGAAGGCATGAGGCTGAGAAAGGAAAAGAAAATTGTTTGATTGTAAGATATATGTACTTAGTTATACAAATGTAGAATAATTATCTTTCAAATCTAAACTAATTTGCTCCTATTCATTGTCAATAAATATATTTATTGGAGAGGGGAATAATTAATTTCAAGACTTGACCAAATAAACTTCTCCTGTATGTTTGATATCTTTCTCTTTCGTAAATTGATAGTATTACGATTGTGAAAATGAGATTATTAAGGGACAAATTGTAAAGCTATGAATGAAACCCCTCTTTTAATTTAGAAAAAAAAATGATAATTTTTCATTTACTTGATGTGACTTGAGTGAAAATTTTAAGACATACACAATATTCCTCGTGTCTTGCGACTCAAATACAAATCTCAGATAAATAATAGCATGGACTATATTCAGGTACATGCATTAAGATTAGTATAATGTCAAACTAATCTTTAAATTTTGTGAGATTTGATATTTTTGGTTAAATATGGACAGATTTAATAAAAACAGACATAAAATATCTCCCTAAAATAGTGAATATCAAAGCGTTCTCTCTGTAAACAAAAATATCAAAAGTATTGTGTTGTCAGCTGTCGTTTCCTTCTTCTCACTTGGTACGTCATGGATATTTCATAATTTATTATTTTCGATAAATAAAAAAGTAATAAGTTATACTATATTTATGCTCCATTTCGAGGAGAACAAGAATACAATTTCTTGTAGGTCCCTAGTCTTATAAAGTGTGAGGATTTTAAATAAGGATAATATATTATTTTCCCCAAATTACCTCAGCAATTCAGAAATATTTTTCTATTACATGTAAAAGTCCATAGTGAAGTAAATTACTCAAAATAACCCCATCCAGCTTCAACCACGGCCTCATACCTAGCCCAAAACTTGGCACAGGCATTGATATGGTACTCCTTGCCCATGTTGGCCACTTCCTCGAGAAAGTCCGGAAGGAGGGAACAGTGTTATTTACACGTTTATCGGACTCTCTCTCCAAAATGTCTTACAATTAGAATTACAAGGGGTACAGATCCGGTGAGTTAGGAGTTTACCTTTCTTTTGATTCAAGTAGTCTGGAGTACGTCATTGGCTCTCAGAACAATCAATTCAATAATCTCCTTGGGCGTGCACCCTTTAATGAGACACGTAATAATGGTTTTTGTATTTGGTGAACATTGCAAGCATTTCGCATTTTTTCTTATACATTATATTAATTTAATTTTGATGAGCACAATTTGATAAACAAGGATCTCAGGGTTACCAAGTTATTGAGATATAAACGTTTCCAGATTTAAAATCTCCATTCAGTAAATATACTTATTTATACTTGCCATTTTATTCTTTCTATGAAGACATTGTGTCTTATTGTCATAATACAGCTTTGAAGAAAATACTATTTAAAATTTTGATATTATGAAATATATGCTTATATATAAATCATTTTAAAAATTGTGGATATATGATTTGACATTTATAGTCTGTGAGTACATAAGAAATCAATAAAAATTGGTATGATTAACATATTTGGCTAATTAACAAATAATTTTGGGCTTTCTAACTGTATCATTTTGGAAGAAAGTTTGCGCTATACAAAAAAGGGATGTTATATGAATGAATAAAGATTTATTTTTTAAATTACTCTCTACTTTATTGAAAAAATGTGTATTTAAAAAAATGTAATACATATTTTCATACCATTGTGTAGCCCATTAACAGCCGGATATAAATCCTGTTTTAGTGTTTTTTTATATGTTACTTCTATGATTATTCTAAGAAAAAAATATTTTAATATTTATTCTGTCATACAATCATTAGTTTTTCTAATATTTTTAGTGGTGATGATCAACTAAATAGCCTATTACTTTTATTTGTAGGGAAATAAATGTGTTTTTATAATACTAAATGTTCCCATGAATGCTGTATGCTCAAACAAAACCATTGTATTTGAAAGTACACGATCTATCATATACCGGGCCGTGCAGAATTATTTACCGATTTTTGTTCAGAACAGATCGCGGACAATAATGACATTTCGAATGACTTGAGAAACAATTTATTCATACATTTTTAGAATAATAAAATAGTTTGTGATCAAATTTAATCAATGTAGCCACCATTTGACTCAATGACACTAGTCAGGCGACGTCTGAAGCTGCCACAGACTTGCTGGATGTAATCGGCGTCCATGGAGGCCCAGGCCTTGTTGACAGCAGGCTTTAAGGCATTTATGTTCTTGTGTCGTTTTTGCAGGCCTTGGTCTCCACGTGCGCCTAGATAGGGAAGTCTAGTGGGTTCAGATCTGGGCTCAGGGACTTTCCTCCAGCCCTTTCCAATGCCCTTGAAACAGTTGATCTCGATGTTCCCATCTTTCTGGCCATGTCGGCAATGGACCTTTTGGGAGTTTTCTTGAGCACTGCCTTTACTTGCCTTGTTGAGACAGTGGGCTTCCGCTAGCCCCAGGGGAATGCTTGAGATCACCCCCAGCCTCCAAGCGCTTGAAAACGTTGTAAATTGTCTTCAACGAGGCCCCAACCTGTTCCTTAATGTTGTTATGAGGCACTCCCGCTCGGAGGAGGGCTGCAATTTCGATCCTCTTTGTTTCCTGATTGGACATGGTCTCACGTGTGGAAGTTGTTACGCTCTCACAGGAAGGATTTTTGTTTATTTTAACAGTAAAAATACGAAACAATCAGACTGGTTGCCACAAAACCTCTTAAAAAGTAAATTTACATCATCGGTAAATAATTTTGCACGGCCCGGTAATTTAAGTTCGAAGACTCACGCTGATTACTATTTGTCTGGCAACCAAAAATAGTGACCCTTGTTTGTGAATCTGTGAAAATTGAGAAAATTGGTACTCGTTATGTGATACATTACTTTTGTTTAAAAGGCCTAAGGCCAACCAATATAAGAGCAAAACTGGATTATACTATGAGTCATTTTGCTTCTTTGTTACAAAAGTAAAATATGGGGAGCTGAGTTTAAAGGAGGGGCTAGAAGCAGCCAAGACGAGAATCTCAGTAATCGACCAAATTAGGTGACGAGCTTAGAAATTGCGAAGAAAATCCACAATGCGACTCTGGTGAATCATCCACTGAAAGTGCGCAAAAGAAAACATTGTAAGCATTTCAAAAAGTACAGCACATTATGTTTATATTACCAAAAAATTTGGACATTAGAAAGCCTGGTGTACGATAGGTATCATGTCTGGTCACACTTGAGCAAACAGTGTGGTGAATAAGTTACAATTAACAAATTTTGAAAGCAGAACTTTCGCAACGTGTCATAATAATAGATGAAACAACGATCCATCACTTCACACCTGAGACCAAAGAACAATTCAAACAATGAACTGTAGCAGGAGAACCGTTTTCTAAGAAGGGGAAGACATCATGAAGCAAGGTCATGACGTCAGTTTTTTTTTTTTAATGCACGTGTGATAATTGTTATTCATTATCTAAAGAAGGAGAAACTATGAACTACTAGTATCATGTTGTTATTATTAAGAGGATATCGAACTTTTCGAACATCGCCGGCAATTTTTATTGAGCTAAAAGAAGATTGTGTTAAAAAAAATATTTTTTCACCCAAAAGTGTATTTTCTTTCTTGGGTTGTGTACTTCTAGGACAGTCTCGTAATTCAGTTAATCTATATAAAAAGTGTCATAATAACTGATTATAAATTCTTTTAATGGAAAAATGAGAGCTTATTTAAATAATTTTGGACTAAAATATATTTGATGTTGCTAGATTTAGCGGCCCACATCTCTGGAATTCATTAGTCAATTGATCTCAAATTTTGTATGTAAATAGCATCTAGATTCTTTAAAATAACTTACTAATTTTGAGATATTGGCTTATATTTTCTGATTTTTTTTTTGACATTTTGGAGTAAAATACTTCTAACACAATTTTGGAAATCCTTTTTGAGGATAAAAATATATTTAAACGTTTAAACCCATATTTTTTACTTACCTTCTTTAGAGTTTTAAAGGTCAAAATTCAGTATGAAAAACTATATACAGTGGTCATCTCAAAATACCTCAAAATATTATAAGTAAATTTATCTTTACTTTAGAATACCAATGTTTTATATTTCATTTTATGGAAATATTGAGATTCACAAATTGTACATTTGAAGGTATCATTTGAGCCTTGGTTTAAAAAAAATTGGATGTACACAAAATTGTTAACTTTATAATCATTTTTAATTTTTGTCTGACAACTTATGGTCTGAAAATAACATTTGCATAAATGGACTAGGACGCAATTAATTTATTTTTTTATACATATGCCATTTAAATATAACAAATGATGTTACACAATGGGAGTTCTGTTTAATTGAAAAACATCCATTGGTCAAATTGACACAAAAAGAAAGTAATATACCTACTACTATTAGCTAAAATAGTACGGATTCACATGTTCCGATCTTCAGACATAAATATTCGAGTAAATTTTGGGTTTCCAAACTTTGGGATCCAGATCCCAAATCCAAATTAGACGCATACATGTTGCGAATTTTAAGAGCTGAAACAGAAAAAGCTATCAAAAATGATCTACTATTATTGAATAATAATTGTATAGTTGGAAGAATTGGCTTAATAAGAACTTATTGGCATGGAACCAATCAATCTTGAGACCACTGATTAGAGGAAAAGAAGGAGAATCATCAACAGCTGACAACTAAACCATATGTGTTAGTGAGTTAACGACTTGTGGAATTACCGCAGAATGTAACTGTGTATGCTGAAGTTGCTCCAAGCACTAATCCAGATAAATACAAATAATATATATATTTTAGAAGGATTAAGCATTAATAAATATTCTCAGCTGTTTAAAATCCAACAAATACCTGCGATCTTTTTGTAATCTCTATAAGTTTGAGTACTTGAAGCCGGGTTGAGTCTCAGATTTTTTCAAATAATAAAATTTACTGGCAGAGTTAGGCAGCAAAATGTGAGCTCGAGATGTTCCAGGCCTTCATTACCTCTGTCAAACAGTGGCCTGGTGTCCTTGTGTATTAAGATACTCCCAAGTCGCCCTTTACAGCCCTCTTGAGGGTACTAGCAGCCACGGAGAAGTCGTTGGCAAAGCGGATCATCGATTTGGTGAGGTCTTCCTAGAAATTCACCTCAAAGTTGGATTCCGGATCCCTCTTAAATTATGCCCATAACTTCCTGCTTCAAGTGGAAAACCAGTCTTCTGGAGCATTTCACAATGTCCATGATCCTTGCCACTTCAACTTCAGAATCTATGAGATATCATGATGACAAGATGCCAAAATATTCTTCATAGTTTGTTTAAGTACAAAGGATATCAAAAAATAATCACTAAAGCTTTCTATACTAATTAGAAAATTAACATTAATTAACAGTCCACGTTTGACTTGCCAACCCTGTATGGTGTGATCTGAACCCTGTTACAGATCCAAGGCTCGTCATATATATTCTATAGCCTATAATAATTTATTTATCAATTTTCTTTAAAAAAATATATACAGCAGAGCAATTGTCTTTGAAGATGTCAAAGAGATTAACCCTAATAATAAAAAAGTCTTTGGATTAGCCACAAAGTAACTTTTGTGTAGTAAATTTACTTCTATATTATTCCCAAACATCAAAGATATAATTTTGTTTTATATTAATATTTGACTTTTTTTGTAAGATAATAAAATAAATTACCCATATGCTTAAGAAATAAGTAATTTTACCTTCTTCCAAATAATTTTTTTATTGATTATATCAATTAGTGTATCTCAATGACTTGTGTGTATAGACATAATTATAATAGTATATCCACTGATTAGTTATCAACTAAGGAAGTTTGTAAAATTAATTAATCAGGGTATTTTTTCCTCATAGTTGTATTTATGTATATTTTTTCATTAATCTTAGCTTGCTTTCCCTTATCGAATTATAAATATATAAATCACAAAGACTAACGGTACTTCGTCTTAATAGTGATTGAATGATTCTTATGAGATATGTTTTTTTATCATAGTATATTAGTTTGGAGAAAGTTATTTAATTTTAACTTACATTAAAGATATTAGCATTATTATTTCATACCCAACAAGATTTGTTTATAATTTAATTTAATAGTCGGGGCAAATGAAATATTGAAATCATTACATATATATTTATACATACGTTCACTAAAAGAAAAAGGGCCAAAAATTTCATCAAGGGATAGAATAAATAAAAAATCATATACTACGCAAAAACAAAATAAAAACCTAACGAAATTACTAAATATTATATTTTGCTCATAAAAATAAAAAACAAAAAATAATCCCCAATACTTCCAGAGTACCTGAAAGGATTATATACATTTCTATAATGAAGATAATAAGAACTGCCGTCCACTAGGACCTCATATGCAAGAACTACGTCTTGAAGGTCAGGCAGATGCTGTCGGAGACAATCCTCCTTCATTTATTTCTTATATGATTTGTACATATAAAATGATAACATCAATAAAAACATACTTTGCCCCAAAATAACCTGCAGCAGAATTAAGGAAAATTTTGGGAAGACTATAAAAAGGAATAATTTCTTAGTCCTCATCAAAAATTTATATAAGCCCGTGTAAAGTGGTTGTAAAACTATATTATTATTTTTATGCAATCAAGGCAAAAAAAAAAAAAAAAATGAAAGCAACACATTATTCAGAAATTTTAATAAAAGTGAATTTTAGATTTTTTTAAATCATTTTATTGTTCGTAAATAATTTATCTGATTTACAAAATTATATATTTTTTCATTCTTAAAAATTGATTAATCATAAACGCAAAGATAGGGACTTAAAGGATTGTCCATTGAAGCCCCTAATTTGTTACTTAAGTAATCATTCATAGAATTGTGGATCGTTTGGTGAAAGATTTTGTCATAAAATTTCATTTTTTGTTAGTCAAACTTGAAAAATGTTCAAGTATGATTCAATTCTGTCAAAGAAAGAGCTAATTTTTATACAAGATTTCCTTTTATTCCTTTGAGATCTAACTTTTAATTGCAGATGGTCTTTATTATTGAGTATAGAGGAATGAACTTTTATTGAACCACATCGAAAGAAGACATTTTTTGAAGAAATATTCATAATACAATGATGAAATTGTATCTTCCTTCGAAGTTCCACATATTTCTCTTGTATTGGAAAAGAGTGTCTCTTGATGAACTGAATTCATCTACAGATGACTTCATATTAAGCAATTTTTGTCTCACCTCTTGTGTTTAGATTTGATCTTCCTTTTTTAATTTATTAAAAGTGTTGAAAATAGTGTTTCGGATTTGATTTCCTAGATGATTATATGTTTGTTGTTGATATTGAAAGAGTTTGTTATCATTGATGCATTATCTTACCCTGTATATATATAGAGAAAGAGAGACGATATCTACTTGAATATGTACCTTTAATCTCAGACATTTTATGTTTACATTATGGATAATAAGAGATAAGCTTATTGAAAAATTTATATATACAGTGTGGCCTTGTTCCCGAACTGAAAAATGAATGAACCAATTAAAAAACAATCAAAACTGGTGACTATGTAATTATATTATTTAATAAACTTAAAAGCCTTTAGACAAAGAACGATTTTTATTAAATATGACACTTCTTAAATAAATCACATTTAAAATAGTATATACACCCATAAAAGATTTTGTCGAGTCCATTATGAACGATTAGTCAAAGTGCCTTTTTATTTAATAGCCAAATAAATCAAACTCTCATAAGAGGAAAATATAGTAATAAATCAATTGGATTTATTAAATTTCCCAAACACTGATTGACATTATTAAATATTAATATTTAGTTTATTAATAATCCATATTTCAATATTTTAAAAATAGTTCAAATCAGCAAAATAAATGCCCCTTTGCTTGTAAATTAAGACATGAAACACCCCGTTAATAAGAGCAACTGTAAACTCTGCCCCTAATTATAACCACGCTTCAAAGTAAAAAACCCTGTAAAAATTAAAATATTCAGGGTTTAAAGAAAAAAATGATGGTTTATTTCTGTTCACATTGTATCTAACCGAAGGGCTAACATATAATTAAGTCGTCATTAAATGAATAATTAATCAATGTATCAGCTGGCATTAGATTCAGCTCATTTAATTTAGAAATGTACGAGAGAGAACGTCAAAGGCAGTGAGTAGTAGACTTACTCCACGCCAAAATTTGCCCTTCTGAAATGGAAAGGTTGGTCAGTATTTCTGACCATTCAATTTGAAGTTTGTGAAATATCCATATTGTATACACAAGATCAAAAGGGTCAGGAAGATAAAACAAATGGGATGATCTCGATGAAATCCTCACGGAATGGGTAGAGCACAATCCAATATCTTAATTGCTAAAAAGTTAGGAGTTACGGCAATGATAAATGTAATGTAAACGATATTACATTTTGAAGCTTGGACTAAGGTTCTATGTTCACTTTCCTATTCTGTATCAAACTGAAAAAATGAATGCAAAGTTTCTAGAGAAGTCAAGGATGATATTATCAATTATAAAAAATCATTGACTCTGATAGGAAGATGTTCCCACACTAATGGATTATTATTTTTGGGGGGACACTCAAAGGATAAGATTAATAGTAAAGATTTTTATAAATTTTGGGGTTTATAATATCTTAAGTCACAAAAGGAGGATTATAAGGGGATTTATTAGGTTTTTAACCTTATGCTTCATAAAGGCGGCCACTGTTCTTCATTAGAAATGTGTAATTAATTTTTGTTAAGAAATTTGGTTTTCTTGACTTATTTATTTAATTTACTATTTTTCCATTTTTACTTGTAATCCATAAGAAAATATTTGAAAACACATTCTCATTTCATGTGGAGTTAGCAAACCTTAATAAATTACATTAAACTATTTAAGACTCCATTTTTAAGGGGTTTCTTTGGAGAGAAGTAAGCAGCAATATTGATTTTTTTATATCAATTTCTAATTATTTTATGGTGACGATCAATTTTCGTTGCTTTAAGTGCAATTAGTAGCACAACCAAAGGAATTATCAAAATATTTTTTTTTAAATGTCAAGAAAGTGATAGTATTTGAGAACTCAAATGACGAAGCAAATTCAGAGGACAATATTGGTTATCTTTCTACACATAAGATTGAGGATAGTGTACAAGAGCTCAAAAGATCTACAAGAGAAAATAAATAGCCAGATCGTTTCGGAGAAAGATCATATGTGTTACACGAAGATCCAAAGTCACTTGAAGTGGCACTACAACGTTCAGATGCAACAGAGTGGAAGAAGGATAGAATGGAGGAACTTACGTCCTGGAAGAAAAATGATATTTGGGATTTGGTAGAAAGTCCTGATAATGAAAGTGTCATAAAAACAAAATGGGTATTTAAATTGAAGATAGATGAAGAAAATATGCCTGCAAGATTCAAAGCACGGCTAGTGGCAAGAGGTTATTCTCAAAGATATGGAGAAGATTATAATGAAACACTTCAGCCCCATAATTAGGTTTGAAACTGTGCAATTGCTCTTACCAATAACTGCTGGAGAAGGAATTCAATTACATCAGCTTGATGTTAAAACTGCCGTTCTTAATGGTGAAATAAATAAAGACGTGTATGTTGAACAACCTCACAGATTGAGGGAACCTCTAAATGAAAAATTGGTCTGTAAATTGAAGAAAAGTTTGTATGGATTAAAGCAAGCTCCTAGATTTTCGAATTTTACATTAGTTCAACATTTAAAACAAATCGGTTTTTTTAGCAGACAAAAGAAAATCCATGTCTGTTTGCTTACAATGAAAAGTATTTGTTGCGGTGTATGCGGATGATATTTTACTCATTAGTTCTGAAGACAAATTAATTGATATAAAGAAGAAGATGAACTCTAAGTTTGTGACTTCCCAAGGCAGGTTAAATTCCACCACTGCGGCTTCCTTGAGCATGAAGCACCTCTTCTAATAAGCTATCATACACCCCGGCCCACGGGTTGTGCAGGTCTGACTACTGTGCAATATTTTCTTGGAATAAACATATTACAAGATATGAAAAATGGATATATATGGATTGGCCAGTCAACATTTTGTCTTAGCATATTAGAAAGAACTGGATTTGAGGGTAGAAAAACAGTAGACACCCCTGTAGCTTTAGAAACAAATTTGACCTGAAAAAATCTGGTGAATATAAATAAATTGTTGATGCTCTTATCTACTAATCTACTTGAACAAGATCAGATTTAGCATTTGAAGTTGGAGCTCTTGTCCGTTATGGTGACGCTTCTGGATCCGAACATTGGGTTGCTCTGAAAAGAATCCTTCGTTACTTGAAGAACACAAGGAATCTTGGTCTTTATTATCGTAAAAGTGATAAAGGAGAGCTCATAGGATTTTCAGATTCTGATTGGGCTGGAGATCATGATGATAGGAAGTCAACAAGTAGTTATATTTTCCTATACAATGAAAGTCCTATATCTTGGAATAGTCAAAAACAAAAGTCGGTTGCGTTATCGACTGTAAAAGCCAAATATATGGTTCTTTCTGCTGCATCACAAGAATGCATTTGGATTATAAATTTATTGTGCAATATTGAAAGACCTTGTGATAGCGCTACAGTGATTTTTGAAGATAATCAGTCGACCATAAGCTTGACTAATAACCCCTAATATCATGGTAGAGCCAAGCATATTGATATAAGATATAATTTCACCAGAGAACTAGTGGAGGCAAACAAGATTACACTCGTCTACTGTCGGAGTGAAGATATGGTGGCTGATATGCTAACAAAAGGACTGTCTAAAGTTAAATTTGTTAAATTGTTAAAGCTTGTAGGAATTATTAATTTGAATGATCTGCATTGAAGTTGTGGTTTTAGTATTATTATTATGTCAATACTGATCTGTGTATATATGATTGGAGTTTTATATTGTAGTTTTCCTTATATATTATCTGTTCCTGATTATATTAATTCTCTTGTTGCTACCTGCGTAGCACGTATGTACATATGTATATAATAACTATTTTGTCTTAGTTGATTAAAGGAAGCCTCAGTACGAACAATTATTCTCCCGATATCTCTTTATATTATTACAATCCAACAGTTTTGTCCCTCAGTCATTCCTACAGAAGGAAATATTCATTATATACAAATCATATACAGGGTTGATCTTATCTAGTACAACACTTAGTTGAAATTTTAATAAAAACCAAATTTATTCGTCGATTGTTCTCAAACTTGATGAAAGATGGGTAACCCCAGATTCCTAATTTAAAGTTTAGACTCAATTAAAAACAAAACAAAGGAGAACGAGTAAAATAAAACAACAAAAGAGTGAAATTTTGAACTTTTTCTCACTTAGGGTGTTCCCCATCGCCATATCCAAGGAGCTCGGGTGAGTTTCAGTAAGACGTGTCTTCGTAAAAAAAAGACGTGTTCGGCGTTGTGGTCAGCACAGGCAAATTCTGCCCTCCCATTTTTTTAGAAAAAGAAGGAGCAGCTCAATGCAGATGCTTATATCGGACTTCTGGATAAGAAAGTACTACCTTGGGAAGAGGGTGTGTGCTACTCCCCACAGAAGTGTCACGTCTCTAGAGGCTTCCATCAAGAAGATGTCGAACAATCTCAAGTCTGACTACATATGTAGTTAAGGCCTACAAGGGATTTAGGCCTCGTATTGATGGAAGTATTAGACATGAGGGCTCCAATATTGAATAAAAGTTTACCAAGCAATATTTTTATGTGATTTTGTTAAATCAATGTCCTAAAAAAACACCTTGTTTAATTTTTAGTCTTGAAAAATTGAAAATAATAAAATGTGTACCACAAGATAACATCAACCCTGTAAATGGACAAATCACTCAGGAGATAAGATTATTTTGAACTCAATGTGCAAAGGTACGATACTTAGTCACTTCTAAAGAAGGAAATTTATATTATGTACATAGGCTTCAAATACCCTTTCTAGGTCAAATGGAGTAATTATAATACTTTAATGGTGAATTATAGTTAATCAGTGCAACTCCATCTAACTAATTAAAGGAACATATTGAAAAAAGTTAAATTTTAAAAGATTTTTGAAACTTACATATAATTTTGTTGACTTATATAATTTATTTACATAAATATGAGTTTCATAGCACATTAATACACTCTAATGATTTAATGCTGGGAGTCAAAAGACTTCTTTCTTATCATCATTATCAAAATAAGTGTCCATTAAAAAATTATGTTTATAGATGACTTTTTGGGAAGAAGAAAAAAAAATCAAATTTATTGATATTGTATCCTTCCCATTCCATTATACTGTAATAATACAATGCTGCTACTCAATGTAAGTCACTTCACATTTTGCCATTTGATAAATGAGAAAAAATCTTTAATACACTTAAAGGGACGAAGCGTGTATCAATACATTTATACATTAGACTGCTTCAGAATTAACTTCGAAACGAATTTTAAAAAAGAAACAGAAATTCATCATTATTTGAATCAGTGAACGGAAGATTTCCCCCAAGAGTTACACCCTCCAGAAGGCATGTCCTGAGAACGTTCGTTTCATACATATATTATAGTATAAATGTGTCTTTGCACTTTTTTTTTTTTTTTTTGAATTAAAATAGGTCTTCCTTCATTTGAAATTCTTTGTAATACATTTTTTAAACTCCCATTGTAGTAAAGAGGCTTGGCGAACAGAATCATCCCTCAAAGCCTAAAGTTTGTGATACCCAATCAAAGTTAAAACTTCACGTTTTACACTTATTGATTTCTTCGAGATCACGTATCTCTGAAGTGATTGTGAATTTTGATTAAACAACTTAAGCTTTACTCCGGAGCACTTCGAGCATATTGAGGAAAATACTATATTGGAGACAAAAGAATGCTCAAGTACCTCCCATTCCTATTTGACAGAGTTCTTATATAATACTCTCTTATATAGTTTATATACATAAATGTGAGTTTCATAGCACATTATAGCCACTCTAATGATTTAATACTAGGAGGGAAAAGACTTCTTTTCCATCATCATTATCAAAATAGGTGTCCATTCAAAAAATTATGTTTGTAGATCACTTTGATGGTTAATGGAGAGAACTTCTTGTAATTCAAAAGTAAACAATTCGATAAAAATCGTATAATTATTTTTGGAGCAGAAATTGTTTGTGTTTCTTCCATCTAAATCACAGGAGATTCTATGGTGAGCACCGTCCCCCCCAATTACAAATGATTGCACTATCGTTTTGTTAACATATTAATTGATTATTCAGCATCAAATGATTAAAATTTTATTAGGAATTTATTTTGAAATACTTTGACAACACTTGAAAATTTCGACGATTCGAGCATTATTCAGAAGAGATTGATCCATTCTTGAACCATTTTTATTTTGTTTACTTGTTGACAGCTACAGCATTTTCACCCAGAGGCTCAAACCCACAATTTTTATTGTTAATTAAGGTGTAGAACACGAAAATGACCATCAAAATATTCAACCTTGACAGGTTTGGCCTTAAAAGCCTCTTTTAAAAAATCATGTTTTTAGGGTATAACTATGATTCAGTGCCTTATTTCGACATGAAAGAACTATATAGATGAAAATCAAAGAAAATGGTAAATCGATAAAAGCATTACGGCATTTGAAAAAGGATTTATTTATACTTTATCTTGATTATAATTAATAAAAAATGTATATAACCACCAAGAAATCGAGTAAAATTAATGACCTTACTTAGAATCTAATTTTTTAAGCTTTTTTATTTTTCTTCAAGTGCTTTATGTCATAGTTGAAGTTATAAAATAGAGCTTGAATGCCTTGGAGGTTGAATGTTTTAATATTTTACGGCTTAAATAACAGTAATAAATGTAGTGTTCAGCCTGCTGGCGCTCAAAGACCTTCATTTTGTTGCATAGTGGTATTAATGCTTGAACTCAATCCCAATAATTATTATTCTATAAGAAAAGGAATAAGGAAAATACATCAGTTCCATTAAAACTCAAATTTTTATTAAAACGTTAAATTAACAGTACAATCATATTACATAGCCGCCCTCGGGTGATGTTACATCGGGGCATAGGTCTTGTAGCTTTATAAGTTGGCCTATTATTATCTTTATGGCTGCTGCACGCCAGATAGAAGTTCTTCAGGACAGTCAAAATGTGTCCTCTCAAAATAGATATTCTTGAACAAATAACGGTCATTATGGTTTTGTCCGTGGCTGTAGGTTTTTTTTTTTTAAATACTCTAGACACCTTTATAGGTCAGAAATCTTGTATATTACTCTGTCTGTGTTCTTCTTTTACATCAATTATCTATATATTTAAGAGCTATTTGCACCATCGAACGTCCGTCAGGATCCGATGAACGATTTTTTGCTGTAGACAAACCTGTTGCAACTTGCCAAGTGATCAGCCGAGCATATGAGTCAATCAGGTTGTGCACACAGGTGATGATGTCGAGGCTAATTGAGTGTCTCCTGGGAACATCCTAGACGACCCTTCTTTCTTTTAGGCATTTCATAATGTTTTTAGTCATAATATTAAATGACAATCCTATTGAGTTTTGCTATTAGCACTGTGCATCCATCTGCAGACAAGTTGTACTGGAAGTTGAACAGTCCATACAATAATATTTTTCTCTCTTAACTGTTCACATCTACGTAAGCAACAAGTAAGTTCCTCAAGCCCATTCCTGAACAGAATGGGCATACAAAACTTGTAGTACCATGATTTAAAAAATACAGCTCAAAACTAATTGTATTATATTTTAATACAATAATTAGACAGATTTTTTAATCAATATATCCTCCTTCCCAAGCAATAACAGCCTCAACATACCGGTAAACAGGTTAACATCTATTGACGATGTAGGCTGTCTCTACGGCAGTGACCAACGCTGTCGTGATAGCAGCTTGGAACGAATCCAAATTTGCCTGAGAGGTGCGGCAGACATTCTTCTCCCAGAGGTTCTTAAATACAAAGTCCAGGGGCTTTAGACCAGTTCTGTAAGAGGGCTTCATGGAAGAAGGACCGTAGTCACCTATATTATTGCTGTATAAATTTTGGTTGTTTGTGGCTGTCTGTTGTGGTTTGATGGACATTTCATGTTTTAAGCAGTCTTGATTGAGATGCTAACAGTAATTGCATCCTTCTTGGCATTGCCACTGAAGTCTTTTGACACGGGGTATGATTTTTGTTGTTGCTCCATCATTTTTTCACTTAGACAGATGAGATTTAAACAGAACTTGTTAGTTTTTTGTATCAAATGTCCTTTGGTTGCATAATAAAGCTATTTACTTAAAAATAGGGGTTAAATCGTAACAAAATGCTATAGAAAGTTTATGGTTTCCCACTCTATACAGCGTTTCACAAAAAGTAACAACTAATTTAGAAACATAAACCATAGTACGTCATGACGTCCTAATATTGAAAATGTTTATCTCAGAAATATTATTTATCTACAGGATCTTACACTGACCCAATTAAGAATAAAATGCTGTCCTTATTTAAAATTCCATAGGGACTGCAATTTGAAACAGTCTAATATACATACATATATACGGAACGTATACAACATATATATACAATACATATCTGAAACACTGATAAAAGCAATTTTTATTATATTAATATCAACTCCCTTTTCGATATAACATGGAGTATGTATTACTATTAAGTAACGTAGATGGGTCCTTTTGATCTAATAATAGAAAAGAAGACATACATAATAAAAATACATAAATGTATATATTAGATATATACATGTATTAATGTTGTACATATATACTATATATAAATGAGTAGGAATTGCTTACAAAACAAAACTTACTCATGTGTTAAATCTGCAAGTCATTCATTTCAAGAAGATTCAATTAGATAATATATGAAAGTTATTTACTCTTTGTCAGCAATTCGACTGTAAGCAAAAATCAAATTAATGGGTCAAAGGCAAATACATAGAAAGTGTAGGACATTAACAATCAAAGATATATGGTATGTGAACATAAAAACAAGATTAACCTTAACATGAAGTAGCATGCCTAAATTGGGAAAAACCTTAATTGTATGGAATCAAGAAATGCAACTCAAAAGTAATTTAGTAAATACGATATTTACCTACGTTCAAAAAATTTATGGAGAAATACACGGGTAAATTCTTCCCTTCCCGAGGAACCATCATTAATTAATGGAGGTTCTGGTAATAATGTCATTTATGGAAATACCCCCATTGTAAATTGTGAAGTTTAGATAATTTTTAGCATGTTTAGAGTCATCCACACCAAATTACGAAATGGAACTCTGAATTTTGAACCATCTAACCGTAAGTATTCATTTTTTTTTTTTAATCTAATCATAAAATATGATTATATTTTTGCTAAAATTATCAAGAATTATGATACACAACTCATTAAATGTCAAAAACAAGTGCATAAATGGTCACAACAACGGGAGTAGTAGGCTTGGATGGTTCGCAACTAGTTTTTCTTTCATTAATTTCTTCACTTAAAGACTTGTGTATGATCATTAGGTTTTCCAATATTACATAGTCAATAAATATTAATTTTTTATCACTTAAGGATTAGCTATGGTTGATAAGCCCCAAGAAATGGTGTTTAGAAAACTCATAAAAGTCAAAAACAACTGCTTAAATGGTCACAACAACGGGGGTAGTTATATTGGGTGTAGCATTATAATTAGCAATTGTGCATATCCTTCATGACAATAGTATGTTGTTACACAAGCATAAATAACGGGGGAAAATCTTTTTTGATGCCCTTAATAAGGAGTAATATTGCCGGACATTACTACATAATTAGCTTTTGCACTAAATCTTTACGATGGATTTAATTCTAATATTTTTTTATTAGTATATTTATTGTCTAATTTTATGATTCTGACATTTACTTTATTATTAATAATTATTTAGATCTCATCCGTTGAGATATATCTATCATGTGCACAATTATATATAGCAACTTCCACATTAGGAAAAAGGGTGATGATCTTTTTGATTAAACTTCACGTCTGGCTTGTGTTTAGCAACTAAAAGTTATGACATATTTAACTGAATTCATGTCAGAACAAGAAAATATTTTTTGGAGCAATCTATTATTTCAATATTCTGTATTTATAATTTATTGTTAATATTAGTTATATGATTACAATTGTTTAATTTTGTATATTTAACATAAATGTATGATGGTTTATTTTTTATTATGTAGATTATATTTAATTTAAGCCTTCTTTTTAAACTTGGAACTTCAAATATATTTCGAAATATTCTACTTTGTCGTTTTATTAGTTATTATTCTGAGAATATCGTTCATAATGAATTACAAGTTTCATGGAGTGTGACGTTTTTAAATCTACTGTAACGGATAAAAAACGTCTAAGTCAATTATACGTAGTATATCTTCATTAAACATTTTGCTAATAAATACTTTTTTTATACCCTCAAAAATCATAATAAAGCAGGCAGCTGAAAATCACATCAGTATTTTTAATAATAATACCATAAATCTTTCTCCCCCCCCCCTCTCCTTGCACGAGTTTTTCTCTACAGAATTATCAACTTTATTGATGACATAACAATTCTGTGGTCTACTTTCTTAAGTAAGTCCCATGATGGCCGATCCTACTTTTAATATTTCAAACACCTTTTTTTCTCTCACATTCAGTTTATTAGAATATTTGGCCATGGGCGTACCGAGCACCTGAACGACAGACTTGAAAAAGCGCACTCCAATGGCTGGCCTTGCAATGTTCACGAATATGTTATTTTGTATTAAAAACATATTAGTACAGTTTTTCAATGCGTATTGTATGAGTAAATATCTATAAATATTTGATCATAATAGGACAATTAATAAGAATTCAAGAAAAAATAAGCTACAATATATATTAAATATAATTTACATTAATTATAATAATAGATGCACACACCTGAAAAATTAATGTTTATAACTTAAACATTATCAGATTGAAGTTTGGCGACCTTTCTAAATTTGAGCTTTGTTTTCAGATGATTTTTTTTGCCTTCCTATCGGTTGCTGTCATTGAGTTGAGAAACCAAGTTTTTGCCCATCACATTGAAGAGGATTTGAGCAATCTTGCCAAGAATTCTTGCCCATTTTTGACCTTGACCACAAACAGTATCAACTCTTGCTTCGATTGTAGTATCTAAGCTTTTTCTGACTCTTTATGGTAGGTTTCTTTGATAAGAGTAATGTTAGAGTTTAATGATGATTTAAAGCCTAGGCAGTTCAGAGAAATGCTGAGGTATTCTTGCCTTTGGAAGCAGTTATAAATATTTTTTTAATTGGGTACAGGGTTGAAGATGAGATGAACTTTTCTATTGATGTTGTGTGGCTGAGTAATTGAAGTTCAGAGGAGCTCACCACCACAAAGAAAAGAAGTGAATAACTTCCTGTTGATTGTGTTATCAACTAATACGGCCACAACAATAAATACAATTGGATAGAGGGTTTTCATAATTTGAGAATATTTGCTGTAAAGGAATTCTGCGTTTAATTTGGCAACCGTCATAAGTGCTACTACATCCATGTACCATAGTTTCCTCCAATGGACACGATCATAAATAAAAGGACGTTTGGAATTTCTCGCAGCCCAAGAAATTACCTCTAACAAACTCGACTCTTTCCGAGTAACCTCATCGATTATATGATTATATTATGTTCTCTGCTGTTAAGGTGTTGGATCCTTGTTCCAAGAGATTTAACAATAGATGACGGTAGTCTAGTCTCTGCGGTAGCTTCAGTAGACATAGTTCTAAGATACTTGTGACATGGAACTGTAAAGCAATTCAACTTCAAAAATTTGATCATAGAGGGCCTTACTAATTGCCACAGAAGACAAACAAAGAGAAGACAAGGAAAATCTGATTCTATTGGGCTTCTTGAAGAGTACTGTCATCTGTTCTATGATGAAAGACCATATTGAAGAATGAATTGGCTCCAAGTCTGGGGATGCAAGTAGTTTGTTCAATAAGCCCATGATGATTTCATAAGTCTCTTCATTATTCAAGAACTCTTAAATATGCAGCAATGATGATTACTTCAGTGTTACTAATTTGATGGCATTAGTATTTTTGGTCAGACAGTGGGAGACTGAATTAATGCTTACGCGTACCCATGAAAAATTCGAAAGGTAAGGTTTTCTTGAATTTTGAGACTAGCCTAACTATGAAGGCTTAAAAAGTGCCAATTTGGGGATCTAATTAGTAAAAATCCCGACAGTAATGTTTCAAGTAACAACTTATCATAAAGCTCATTAACGGTTAGCACCTCTTTTTTCCAAAATATTTTGAGCTCCAAGGCTCCCGGACGCTCGTTTTCGAGCTGGAGTCGTAGGCCACTAGTGGAGGCTTGGGTAAGTCTAGGAAGAGGCGAAGGAGAAGAGAGGTAGAGCGGAACGTTTGGCCACACTCACGGTACAACATCTTTTTTCAGTCTCCTGAAAAGTTAAATAATTCAATTAACTACATATGTCAATCCTTGAATTAGTTCTATATTTTCATTTTGAAATAACTTGGCCCTTTACCCAAACTTATAAACTTTTTTTGAACTTGTGCCCATAAGACTACCGTAGTTCCAGTTCCCGATATATGTAGTTGACGACCACTTCCCTGTCTTTGGTCTACAGAATGGGTAATATAATCCGATTTTTCGTGAAATGGAGGCGGCACAGTCAGTAATTGTCTATATTTTTTAATTCACATTGAGATCCACTTTCTGTCTTGGAAAAGTCCTCTCTCGTTTGAATTCAAGTTCCAGATTTAGGAGGCATATTAAAACCAGGAAAACTATGGTTCTTATCTTAGGATTCTTGGGGGTGCCTTTATAACCTTGAATGCATCTGTGGGTACAGTACTTCCATCCCATCACCATAAACTTAACAGTGACGATCGGAATCCTGAAGCTATAAATATAGTATCTTTCAGGACTGAATAAAAATACTTATCAATTTTAAAAATAAGCCGTGTCTTGGACCCAGTGCACTTTTTTTATTCATCTGTAGTCCTGATAGCTACAAATGTCCATAATTTGGCATTCTTTAATATGATTGATCCCATTTTTTATGAGGAAGAAGAGCGTGAGAAACAAACGCGGGGTACATAAATTAGAAAGAGAAACTTCACTCCGCCCCACCCTCAGTGTCATTGATGTACATAACAAACAAACAACTCATATCTATGACACTAAGACCATTTATAAGGCTGTATTATTTCTGTAATTCTAGAAACTGCATCCTCTCTTTCGATTCCATTATTACTTGTGAGTCTCTTCTATCATCGATGGATATATAAAACTGAATAATAAACCTATGAATGAATTAAAAAACATACGAATCCCCCATATTGTATCTCTCTCATACACCTCCTCCCCCTTTAAGTTATGTATTCATTACTCCAAAATATGAATTATGGGTAAATCTTTCTCCAAATTTTAAATATAGTTAGGTATTGAATGGCTAATCTCTCCAAGTCCAAGCCGCTTTAACTTGGAAAGGATTGTAGCATTTCATGATCAAAAACAATCTTTTTTTTGTGAATAACGTAACAGGTCATTCAACTTCTGCCGATACTTCAAGTCTTTGCCAAGTAAAAATTTCTTTTAAATTCAATATTTACTTGAATAACAAAAATAAAAGGTTTGAATTAACAATAGGTATCAAAAATCTGTTTTGTTATTGACTATGGACTTTTATGAATTCCAAATCCATCCCTTCTAGTTAATTCAAATAGGAAAGATTTAATTTGTCTTTATAAAGTTCATCTTATTTCTATTAAGAATGAAGGATTAGGAACATCCAATATATATATATATATATTTGATGAGGCTGGGAAGGTACATTTTTATATAATGTTTTCAGCCTTTGTAATCTTGTGCTATAATAGTTTTAGGAAACTATAAAGCAAAGCTCAAATTGTGTGGCGTCTCTCTTATACCATGAAGTGCAGGGTATAAGGGGGCTCTGTGTCTTTTAATTCAACTAGTTAATTGTGGATAGGAAAGTTAGGATATGATGGGAAATACAATGTGATATCCTCATAGAAGAGTGAGTCCCAAAAAGTATGTACAGCAGTATAATTCGAAAAAACTTATATTTTTGGGTTTGGTTGAGCCAGTTGTGTATTACAGCGTTCCAAAAAAAGTAAAAAGAGAAAATTCGATACATTCTTCAGTATCACTACAACCAAGGTGAAAAGACGGAGCAGGCAACCAAAAAAAAGGTACTTTTAGGGACTCAATACAGTATCGAATGCAACAGTAAAGCGGATGTTTAAACGATTCTGTTTTGGCGATATGGATGTCGAAGATGAGGGACATTCTGTTTGGCCAATCAGCGAAAATGTCGATAAAATCATAGAAATCGTCAAGTTTGACCGACAAGTGAGAACTTATTTCAAGGCTCAGGAACTGAAAATTTTATCTAGAAAACCGTTCGGAACCATTTGCATAAGTTTGGTCTTAAGAAGAAGAAGCTCGAGGTGTGGTTGCCAAACGAATTGACACAAAACAACCTTTTGGATCGCATTGATATTTGTGACTCTTTGCTGAAATGTATAAAAATCCATCAATTTTTGAAGGGAATGGTGACTGGTGAAAATGAGTCACATAGGAGAACAACAGCCGAAAGAGATCGTGGTCCAAGCACGATGAAACGGCTCAAACAATCGTCAAGCACATATTAATAGCCAAGAAGGTTATGCTTTGTGTTTAGTGAGATTGGGAAGGAATCATCCAATATGGGCTGCTTCCTTTGGGCAAAACACTTAATTCTGGTTTATATTGTCAAAACTGAGTAGATTGAAGTAGGCGATCGACCAAAAGCGGCCATAATTGACCAATAGATAGGGGGTTGTATTCCATCAAGACTACACCAGGCCACACACATCTTTAACGACGCGCCGTATAGTCCAGACCTGGCACCAAGAGGTCATTATCTTTTCAAGTATTTGCAAAAATTGCAAGAGAGGCTTGTGAAAATGAGCTAGTCAAGTTTTTTTTACCAATAGAGACTAAGACTTCCTCAATCGAAGAATTATGAAATTGCCTTCAAAACGGACAAAGTTATCGAAAAAAAAAAAAAAAGGAGTTATATTAATCGGATAATCCTTTCTCTCTTAATTTTATTGTCAAAATAAAGCAAATAACGCTCAGAACTGTTTGCTTCAGCTATTATTAACAAGAGTCTTAATCAGTCATTCTCCCGCCTTCTCCTCGCACTCTTACATAAATCCCATATCTACGCATAATATATGCCCCGTCGGTAAGAGCACAATCATTAGTTATTATTGTATACCTTGTGATTTGCACTATAAGTTTTTGAAGATATTGATTAATTTATAGTATCTAGGGATAATTTCTTTTTAGATGAAGAAATAAAAGTGTGTAAGACTAATTCTTTAATTAATTTTTCCATTGTTATTTTTGTTGTGATGGCAACAAACACAAATGGTGTAATATTTATCATACAAATTATTATATTTAGTTGTTCTAATAAGAAACCAAGCACTAATTTATTTGTAGTTGTTTATTTGATCTCACAAAAAGTCAAGATGCTGAATGGAAAGTATATAATTTTTTAAAAGGAGGTCTGAAGTGGATTTTTTTTGGTACAAATTTATCAAGCAATCATATTAGTAATATATCAGAATCATTGTCTATCGCGGGAAAATTCGTTGGAGAGGTTCTCCAGTGTACGACTCGAGTTCCACAGTGGACCTCATCTACCAAAACCATAAAAAGAGGTACTTCATCAAGTAACAAAGAGATGCAGCAGTTTTGGAGTGGGAAGCAGTGGAGAAAAATATTATCTCTGTCCATTATGCTCTTTCGGACAATAGTTTCTCAAAGGGGTAGTTACTATATCCGTTAATATGAAGCTCAAAGTGGAACCAAACCCCCTGCACCTTGGCCAGAGAGACATAATTATGGAGAAGCTGCATTAGACAAACCAATTAAGGTGTCCAAAGAATACATAAGATTACTAAAACTCTCACCAATCTGGATCAAAAGAATACTAAGATCCACATGTGGAATCTTGGGCGGTGGTAAATTCTCAGTTACAGATCTCGGCAGGATGTATCTCCTTCTATGAAACCGTGTAAAGACTTTGGAAAAATGTATAACTCGGTCATCCACGCATTTACTGAGTGTCCCCGTCTGGAACTACTTAGACTATTTGTATCTGTAAATATGAAGGGTCTCATAAATACAAAGTTTAGTTATCTATCGACCATTATTCTTTTTGGATTATCCGTGAGAAGGAATTTGCCTCCAAAAATTAAGGCACTGGATTATGTACTTCTAAATTCCAAAGCAAAAATTACCAAAAAACTCACTTTGAGAGAGCCGATCAGAGTAGAAGATTTTAGAGGCATTTTAATAGATGCTACAGCAAGATACGTTACTTTTAATATCAAAATACCAAGAGTTTATGCAAAGTTATGAGACTTTGCCTCTGACTTAGTGAGATTCCTACCCTCTAAATCAGAAAGTCATCTGAAAAATTTAAAACATTTGGTGAATATTTTTAGAAAGTCTCAGTGTCTCTCTGATAAGCTATTACGTTAATTTTTATTATAACTTTTAACACTTTCTTAGTATTTGTGTCCATTCTTTCAATATTTTTGTTAATTCTTTTATCTTTTATTTTACTTCCAATATTGTTAAATGAACAATTTATTTTTTTATAAACTTTTTTGAATTGTGACATGAAAAGAAAAACGGATCTGAATTGGTCTTGTCCTGGAGATCTAATTTTAAACTAAAATGTTTATTTATAGTGCAATTCCTCTAGGTATTTTATTTAATTATAAATTGTAGTAAAAATGTAATAGTTAATAATAAATACAAAAAAAAAAGTTCTCACTGCGTTTTTTGATTATCCAAAGTTTAATGTCACTTAAATTAAATGGATCATATAAATAAATGTCTTCTTTGTTTTGTCAATTTATTTTATGCTCAACTATTGTATTGAAAGTTATTTTAATCTGTAAAAAGTCAGATTTAATAAGCGAATCTTCAAAATGAAATTATCAAAATTCCATTTTTGTAAGAAATAGGCAAATAATTGTTGCCCTTGACTACTTACCATGTTCCCCAAAAAATATTTCGATTCTTAAAAAATACATTAAATTTAGATAATGAAAAATTTAATCAAACTCTTTGTATATATTTAATAAATTTTCTTGTTGTACATGGGCAACAATAAACTACTAGAGAACTCCATTTATGTATTTGTGGTATTGTCATAGATTTTTTACCATTTAAGGGTCACATATTGTTATATTTATGGATATATGTGAAGTGTCCTGTAATCTAACTTGATTCAAAATAATTACTAACCTTAAAACATAATACAATTAAGAAATATAGAAAAAAAAATACCTCTTTAATCCAACAATGAACTAATGCATTTTAATATTATGGGTTGCAGAAATAGTATTTTCTTATTTTTTGTTTTATTTCAATGCTTTATAAGATGTGTTACAATCATCTGATTTAAGCCAAGTATGCCCTGTTCTGTTGATAACTTGTTTCTAACGAGAATCCAACTTTATAATGCCTTTCTCGTAGAAGCTCTTGACCCGATTGCCGAAAAAACTCGGACAACCAATTTTCATAGGCCTTTACTGAAGTCAAACTTGTAGCCTCAAGTGCGTTGGTCATAGACAGAAACAGGTGATAGTCACTTGGTGGCATACCTGGAGTATTGGGTGGATACATAAGAACCTCCCATCCAAGTCTTGGAGCTTCTGGGGCGTTATCAAAAATGTGTGAGGCCTTGCGTTGTCTTGGTGATTTCTTGTTGTTCCTATTCACCAGTACTTCCCTCCTCTGTTCGATCGCCAACTTAAAACGGTCAAGTTGTTCAGAATTGAAGGAAGAATTGATCAGTTTTTTTTTTCTCGAATCACTGTTGTACAACACGAACTGAAAGATTATCTTGTTTTCTTGGTCGTTTTCGACGCGTTTTCCCCTTTCACGTAGTTAAAATGTAAATTATGGCGAATTTCCTCCTTTGAGACCTCCATACTAGACGCAGAACAATTCACAATAGAACCGGACAACTGCAATATTGCTCAAAAAGCGTTTTTGTTATACACTCACACCTTTAAAATGCCTTATCGCATGATCCGAGGTGACTAATAATGTACAAGATTTACTACGTGTTGTTTTTTTTTTTTTTAATTGTCAGGAAATACGTAATTACTGTCTCCCCAACCTAATATTATTTTTCTATAATTGACCCCTTCTAATACCCCAATAGTTTTTATGGTGTCTAGAAGATTCCTCCTGGAATTTTTGCCCGGGGAACTTTCACCCTCATATATATATATATTATAGCATAAAAATGTATTTACACTTATTTTTTGGGGCAAAAAATAGTTCTTCCTTCATTTGAAGTACTTTGTAATACATTTCTTCAACTATCATTAAATTAAAATGCTTGGCGAATACAATCACTCATCAAAGCTTAAAGTTTGTGAGACCTAATCAACCACTTCTCGCTCCAGACTCAGGGATTTTTTCGAGATCACTTCAGTAACTGCAAATCAATGAAGCCATTTAAGCTTTACTCCTTAGCACTTTTAACTCGTGGAGGAATACAGGATATTGGTGAAAAAAATGTCCTCAAGTAGCTCTATTCCTACTGGTCTGAGTTCATATGTTATTACTCTACAATATACTTAGTTAATGAAGATAACTTCTTGTTATTCGACAGCGGGCGATTCGATGAGGATCATATATTAATTTTTAAGACAGAAAGAGGGATTATCTACATCGTTAATTACAAGCATTGGACTTGCAACAGATATTTAAAATACTGCCTAAGCATATATTATCAGCTCTTTACAATAAGTGACAAGGAAGAACGGTGTAGTTCAGGTAAATCCAAAACATCTTTAACTACATCTTGAACAATAAGGTACTCATTTAATCAGATATTTTCAATTTTAAGATGAGATGTTGAACATTAGCTTTATGTTAGTTGCACAACTTTTAATTCAAAAATTGGTAATAATTAGTTTAATAAAGAATTTTTTTGTCTAAAGATAAAAATTAGTTACGGAAATATTTTTTTATTTTGTACATAACTTGAACAACCATAAAATCCTGTTAACTTTCTCCTTTAAAAGTAATCAATTCATTAGCAGGTCCTCTAGTATATGCCTCTCTAATCCAAGAAATTACACGTTATCTTTCAAATGAGTATACACACGATGGAATGGCATATACATAAGTGTATATCTATATACATACAATGTACATTGTAGACAGCCCATATATTGAAATTGATATAAATTTCAATCAATCACCAAATGAAAAAAGAGTGGCACAAAAAAACTGCATCAAAGATCTATAATATTAAAAATGATTATTTTCTACATGATTAGAATCATGTTTCAAACTGAATACATAATGAAAAAAGAAAAAAAATGTGAGTGTATGTTTGTGTGTGTGGGGGGGGTCGGTTTTATATGGCCATAATTTATTTTAAAAATCTAAAAACCCTGAAGAACCATGGTTGTACTCACATTATGGTTATAATATGTTCTACAGTTATAAAGTAATTTAAAGGAGTATGTATCAGTGGCGTCGCGAACCCCTTATGGGGAGAGGGGGTTGAGCCCCCTAAAAGTTTAAGAACCCATAAATAAATAAAAACTTATACCATGTATACAGAGGGTGCAAGCTATATATGGACAAACGTAGGCACTTCAATATATTTTTTTTTGTTAGATAGCTTGTTCAAACATACACTAATTGAAAAAAAATGGAATCTATTGACTAGTTGAAAAATCTTTTCACGGCACAGAAAACCTGTATAAATATAGGTGTTTTTTTGGTGTTATCACATTTAGAAAACTAAATCTTCGAACAGATCATTCTAAAATTTAGCAAGTAGCCGTATAAAATAGCCAAAAGTATCCAAGGTAGTTATAAGCCTGTTTTTCACCAAAATACAAACTTATTTTCCTTCTTTCTTTCTAAATATCCCTCCTTCTTTCTTTCTTCTCCTTCTTCCATTCTCCCTCAGTATCTTTCTACACCCCTCTCTCTGTCTCTTTTTTTTCTGCCTTCATTCTTTGTTTCTATTCACCTTTATTCAAACATACAACACGGAAACTTCTTCTATTAAAATTATCAAACCACCCTATTTATATAATTAATTATATAAGTTGGTCCAAATAAATCGAGAATATCTTTAAAGACTTATAAAGAACGAACTAGATGTGGTAAAGCCATATTTTTATTATAATTTGAATGCTACATTTGATGACATTCAATTATTTATAATGAGATCCACCTCTCTTGATAACCTTGACCACAAACTTCACAGACAAGATATGTATACTTGGAACACGCCTCATGATCAACCCTCCTCAGAGATAGAAATGGCATGGGTTCATCTACAGGACTTTTGGAGCCCAAAAATCTTGGCTCCAAACATTTTGTAGCCAAGACATCCTGCACATTTTGGCCTAGTAAGTCGGTGCACTGTCTTGTTGGAAAGTGTAATTTCTATCTTGGGCTACTTCATCCATACAGGAAATGCAAATCAAAAGCTTCCAGCGCCGTGTAGCCGAGATTATCATGAGAGGTGGATCTCATTATAAATAATTGAATACCAATTTTTGTAAGTTATGAAAATGTATTGAAAAAATTGATTTTGTTCATCATCTACATCTAGAATAAGCCAGGCCCACAATACGGGGTGGAAACTTGAAACGTAGACACTTGAAAACAAAAAATATTGTCTCCCACTCTTTAATTAGAAATTTAAAAATATATATTTCTTTTTTCTGATACATATACAATTTCAAATAGATTTATTATATTCGGTCGCCATTGACCTCATAGATGTCGACAATCCTCTTGCAAAAAGAGTTGCAAGTATTGTAAATAAAGTACATGATTACCCACTCCTCATCGTCAAAGGCCCTCAAGCTTTACCCTATGGTTAATTGATGCTACAGATCTTCCACTCGATGTGCAGCTACAATGAAAAATAGAGGGGCTTTACATCTGGGCAGTATGGTGGGCACATTCTCTTGTCCCAGAAAACAATATAGTTATCTAAGAATGTCAAAGTAATTATTTTATTGCTGAAAGTCGGTATTGCCATCGGGAAATTTACTTGGACCTAGAGGAGTAGGTTGGTACTGAAAACGTCTATATACATTAATTCCATGAGCCTGTAACCTTTTGGGAAGCAAATCAGAGGTGTCCTTGAGGGTATTTACATTAATGGTGTTTTGTCGGAGCCCTAATTCCTTTGTATTGTTGTGGCCTTGTCTCTTCTTAACATTGTAAATGTTTTAACAAGCCATTGTCGTCAACCTGGCTACCTCTGTTGGAGTATAACCTACACGAAGAAGAGTTGATGCCCTAAGTCTTGAATTTCGTTGCGATGATATTTTTCGTTTGAATTAAAAAATTCAAAAAACACCAGGTGATTGACACGTCTTTATTAAAGGAAGTTATGTTATCCACCCTGTATTACGCAACAAAAAAAATTATATCAATAGGAAACAATATTTAATCAATGGAAAATTCTTGTATTCTCCTTTTCATAGAATTGACAACAAGCAGAGAAAATTCAAAATATATAATATTTATGAAAAACTTTATTTTCTGTGTGCAAAAAATGCTTTAAAAGGTCTTCAATATTTCAATATATTAGATCAGACTAGAAGTTTTTTTAGTTTATTCCGAGTGAAAATTAAAGACGTCTCATATAATTTTGTATTTTATGTACATATGTATGTAAATTCAAAGTTTTATTTATGGGATAGTCATATTTAGGATTGTTTCATATGCAAAAGGTATATAATAAAACTGAATGCATATAATTTTGTTTAATAGGTCATTTATTACACATGACCTCATATGTTGGTTCATTTCCATAAGTATATATAGAACTTTTTCAAAAATTGAAATTTTCTTTGTCTTATACAAGGCATTATCTTTCTTAAAAGATTGTACAGGCCCTACTGTCTCAAATGAATCATTTCTTAAGCTTCAATTATGGAGCTATCTGCACGCAGAAAAATCCCCTTAAGAGATCTCTAAAGTACCGAGATGTAACCAGTCTACTCTGGATTTAGTGACCTTGAGAGGCACACTGAAAGCTTCCACAAGGTCTAAATAAAGAACAAAGATGCCAAAATAATTGATTGAGGTAGTTAAAGTCATCATTGAAAGCAGAAGAGGCAGGTGACCGCCAATAGCCTTGCTCGTGAATTCGACAGAAGCTAGACCAACATGCTCCGGTTGATGAAGTAAGACTTAAATTTTTAACGAGTCAGGGTTGAAAGCCCTTTGAATTGAGTTAAAAGTGTGACCCGGTGGAGAATCCTGGTCAACAAGCTTGAAAATCAAGGCTCTTGGCCTTCCCAACAGCCCCTACTATTTCACCCTGGACTTCTGTATTTTGAGGCACCTCAAGGAGAAGTTTCAGGAGTCCGATACACAACAAAGGCCCAACTGGAGGCCACCATCATCACTGCATAAGTCAACCTAGAGCGGAGCTTTATGAAGAACTGCTGTGCAAAGTTCAGCACCAGGCCAGAGCTGGTCATTATATGTGCCTATATTGATTAAGAATGTAAATAAACGCCCCCTTGATTGTATTTATAAAGTTAAATTTTCCAAATTTAATAATATATTTGGAGATATAACATTTTTTTTAATTTCCATAAAGTATTACATTTCCACAAAGGAGCCTGTAATTATAAAAACAAGACTTTTAACTAAAGATCGTTTTAATTCAGTGTATGCACATCACCTAGCGAGTGATCCATTAAAATCTTTTAAAACAAAAGATATAATTTATTAATTAACAATAGAATTTCAACAATATTAATACTATAAATAGATGTATAACTGAGCTCTCTTAATCATTAATGTAACCATCCTTAGCGGAATAGATGGCTTCCTGGTGGCGGCGGAAGGCCTCGCATCCACTGCAGATATAGTTTTCTATCATAGCATCCCAGTGCTGGCAGACAGTGGATTCTAGGGATTGGTGTTTCGATTACCTTCCCCTGGACATGCACCCATAAGGCCCAAAAATCTCAAAATAGACTTCTAAAGACTAATTTAAAAGAGTCTTGTAACGTAAAATATGTGTTTCTTTCATTTGCTGGTCTCAAAAGTGGTCTGTCTACCCTAACAAGGCTATTTCCTCCTACTTTTTTGAAATTCTCTGGATAGTCTGATGTGAAACCACGAGATCACCACTTGTATGGGCCATTATGGACTTGGGGGGGGGGGATTGGCCTGGGTTATTTTCTTTAACTCATCTATCTTCAGTTCGGCCTTTTTGACAGGTCCCTATTTCCTCTATAACGTTTCAGACTTGCTAACGACGTAAACGGTGGGACTGTTTGGAGTGCACAAATGGAAATTCATAGATCCCGTTCAATTGTCATTTTCTTGACGTGTACGTCAGGTAGAGAGCTCAGGTTTATTTATTTTGTAAGTAATTGTTTATACATTAATATATCAAAAATATAAATCAATTTAAATCACTCAACCTTAATTACTTATTGAATTAGTAATTGTTCAGATTTGAATGGACCATCCGGTATTTGATTTTATTTTTAAAGCTGTGTAAAACAAAACTTAAAATGTTTATTATCATGATAAAACAAAATAATACTTTTCAGATTTATAAAAATTGTTTTATTGCCTTTAAACTACAAGAAATATTTGTTACAACACCCTGAACAATACACATTATATCCATACCTATAATAGAAGTAATATCTGAGATTTAATATCCACTTCCTTATATGCACATAGGTACATTGAAATTTAATATAATCAAACATGCAGATACACTTGTCTGCAATAAGAATTAATAAGGGTAATTATTTTATTATAGGAATGATTTTTTTATCTATGTTATGGAGATGACTATAGACTTGTCTGGATTTTTTAGGTCACAACTTACTTTAACATTTTATAAACTATGCTCTGGCAAATAACTAAATATTTACAGGGTTTCCCAGCGAATCGTAAATGCAAAGATTCATTGACTAGGTAAAAATTTCGCTGATTTTGTTTCCTATGATATGAACTCCTAGAGTATTAAAAAGAAAAAATACTCAACAGACCGAGGACAACTAACATTGAAGCCAAAATAAATATTGTCTCCGTGCTTCTTGACCAAGAATGAGTTATGGCTAGTGTTGCATCAGTTCTTATTTAGGACTGAAGGCTGCGGGTTTATCCAGTTCAGTCTCAGCCCAGTCCAGTGCAGTCCTGCATATCACCTGTAAAACATATAAGGTTCGGTCCTTGAAGGCTTAAATCAATTCCTTATTATTTTAATCAGTTCTAGTACTTTCTGTCTGATGGACCAGTCTCAAAGACTGTTGGGAAAGGTCCTATGACTGAACTGGATTGGACAGAATAAATAAAGATTGGGAAACAGTAGTTATGAAGAGACCTCTCGCATTGTTTCCTGCTCCAAGGGTCTTAATAACGATATAAAAAACATGAAAGGCGACAACAAGAGCATTTAGAGTAAGCCTCAAGGCCAAAAAAAAATCAAATGAAAACCTCACGAGACTGCAATACTCTTTACTATTGGATTTGAAGTGCCATTGGGAAGAATCTACCTCCAATATGAATGTGGATCCCCTAAAGACTACCTTGGAGAAGAATTGGGCTGATATGTGGGAGGAATATTTGAAGAAGGCCTACAAGAAAAAACAATATCAACTCCGATATATAACCTATATTAATAAAGCGAAATTTGTCGATTATCTGTCCAAATGTATGTATACATGAAAACAAGTATCCAGATACACTCTATAAAGTGAGCCATGATTTATATCATAAACATATTTTGATATAAGATAATATAAGAAAATGATAATCGAAACAAAGCCCAATAAGGAGCCAAAAGAGTTCTCATCTTCCATCCACAGCTCCTACATTGAAATTCTTAAGTCCATCCCTCCGTAAGTCAACTCTAATTCATCTCAGACTCTAAGATAAATATTTCATGGATAAGAGTCCTGCAGTCTCCTTGATGCATATAACGCATGTTTCATGAATCACTACTCTCTATCACACTCATTTCAATTTCGTGCTGTAGTGTTTATGTATACAATTCTCAATTCCAAGTCTCACTTACAAGTTTTATCACACTTGTATTCGTGTCTTGGATGGAAAACAAGGGGACAGCTATCTTAAACTCTCTTTTTCGATATATTTGCCTGCACATCATACTCTGGTCCACTATGATGTGCATAAATAGTTCTTGGGAACTATTCACTGGTTATGGGATAAAAATGTGACTTCTTAACCTCTGTACACTTATATAGGTATATCTTAATGTCGTTGCAATTCTAAAACTTATTGTGTATTGTTGTCTTCTAAATAACTAAATTGTTTTTCACCATATTATAATGTTACACTAATGAAGATCTAGTATCTCCACACAAATTAATGAATTACAAATAATAAATAAATCTTTTCCAAAAGAGTTACTTAATATAAGTGGTTTCATTTAAGAAAATAGTGAAAATCTAACAAATAATAATACATTTTTCAGAATTGAATATACAAACAATATATAAATTAAAACATAAGATTCCATATTTATATGTTCTCCGTTATATTATTTTTTTCATTTTGTTGATTCTGTCTACTATATTTAAAAAAGAAAATAAATAAAAAAAGATAAATCTGCTGCGACAGGTGCTGAATGTTTCAAGATGTGAAATACTATAAGGTTTTTATTGAGTCTGATTTCTCATTATTCTATGTCCAATCCTAAGACTATTCTGTTCGAGACGGGTTTGCATTTTACCAATTCCGAGTAATCTTGTACCGAGCTAATGAAAAACCGATGTGTATGAAAAACTTATCAATGATTATGATCAATTATCTTTCATTTCCTTAAGAGTAGACTCTGTATAGATGATACATTTGTATAGACAAAGTATAAATGAAAACCTAAATATACTCAATGTATTAGATTCTAAAATTATTAAAAATAACTATTATTAATGTTGAATTAAATTATTTAATCAAGCTAATAAATTTGAACAGAAGGAAATAAACCATTAAATTATTAAGTAATATATATCCATAATAATTGATTGAAAGTGATGAAAAACGAAATAATATCTTCATTGAGAATAGAATAGAAAATTAAAAAAGGTGAAAAGCCAATTTTGCTGCAAAAGATGCAGAATATTTCAAAGTATGAATAATTTCCAAGGTGCTTATTGAGTCCGATTTATCATGCTTCTGATTCCCATTCCTTTTACTATTCTTTGCAATGTGAGTTTTCATTTTACCGACTTCGAGTAGCCATGCACTGACCTAATGAAAAATACAAACTGATGTATAACAAAACATCTCCACTTTAATAAAAAGTTGTACGTAAGGTCAATTGTAACATTGATTTGATATAATTTATACGTGATATATAATATTGATGAGTAGATAGATTGGTATGAAGGGATGTGTAACTTTTTCCTTCCTTGTTCGTCTTCATTCCTCGAGATGTATTAAAATTTCTAGAGATGAATAGTTTGTCTCATATTGGAGAACTCTCATAATATGAAAAGATTCGTCCTCCTTAAGCCTTTTAGCCTTCCTCACGGATAGAGCATTATCCAGTAAATATGACAAGGGTACTATCATGCATAATATATAAAGGGATTTACATATTGTATTTTGTGAACTTAAAAATGAATATTTACAAATAATTAATTAAGTTCTATGTTTATGTACCTAGACAACAATACAAAATACATGCTTCTGGTTTTAAATAAGCTGAAAAATTTGAACAATTTATAAAATGTAAACTCCATGGCCCATGGAACTTTCAATAATTAATATTCCTATCGAAATATCAAATAGGTTATTCGATGATCCCTTGTTATACTGAATTCTTCTTGGGACATTTCATAAATATTGGTTCTTCCCAGTTTACATTAGGTCAAGTTTGAGTCTTTCTTTTGGATCTGTAATGACAGTCAATGGAGGAGTGTCTATAGAATTCCCATCAAGGGGGATGTCATCACGAGGATAAAAACAAAGAGTATATCATAAGTATAATGAATAATTATCCAATTTGGGAGCTACAGCCTCATTAAGCCTACGATTTATAAACACTAAACTCACCTAGTATATCATAAACTTGAAAAATTAGCATATAGATTTTCCATGATAAGAACAATCGGAGTCCATTTTCCTTTATTGTTGATATTACTAATTAGGGTAACCAGAGTTGGCTAGCTCATAAATAATGACGTCACATCAAATGTCTGTGTTGTCACTTATTTCTAATAAAAACTTATGGTCCATAGGTACTTCAAAATATAGTCAAAGTAATATGTCAAATTAGTTATACAATTTGGCTTTATTAAACAGATTAAATTCTTATAAGTGTTCATTTGAATTTAAGCAATCCAAGACAAATTAATTGATTAATGTATTCTCCTCTTCGTGTTACTACTGAAATCAGATTGAATTATCATAAGTGTTCATTTGAATTACAGCAATCCCAGAAAAATCAACTGGTTATTGCAATCTTCCCTTCACTTTTTATTTTTAATAAATTATTAAAAACACTCCATTATTAATCATAATAGCGTGTTGTACAAAAATATTACCATATGCAAATCTTCTGCACAGCAGAAGGAGGAGGAAGATTTAAAAGTTTATTTTTGTATATATAAAATATATTGCAATATCTTACGGTAGCAATACTTTTTGACAGCCTATTATAATGCCAATACTTCATTTTTAAGTAATAATCAGGGAAAAACCAAGTGGACCATTTAAATCTGAAGACTTTCAAGTTTAAACTTCAACAAGGTAGAATACATTAATTAACAATAGAATTTCAACAAAATTAATACTATAAATAGATGTGTGCCTGAAATCTCTTAATCATTAATGTAACTGCCTGGCACCAATTGTGGATGTAGTCGTCTATTATGGCGCCCCAGTTCTGGTTGAAATTGGCTATGAGGGCTTGGTGTTTGGATGAAGGACAATTCAGGCCTTCTCCTCGCGCACGACAAATTCGTCGATCACGTACAATTGTCATTTTCTCTACTTTTACATATGCTAGAGAGCTCAGGTTAGTTTAATTTTGTAATTAATTTTTTATGATTTAATATATCGAAATATGAATTAATTTAAATCACTCATAATTCATTAATAATAAGTGAAATATTAAGTATTTAGTATAAATAGCAAATATAATCCCATATATAAATAATGAATGACTTATAATTTATTCATCAATGTTATATTTACAACAAATATATGTATATATATTTTTTTGATTAAGTATAAAAACCCTTTCAGCACTTTTAATGCATACCAATGCCTTTTTCAAAAGATGAGTATCATAAACCGTTTACTAACTCACCTTTGCCCCATTTGTAAGTATTTATGAATATACCACTTGAACACCACATAAAATGTTATGGGACTCAAAGACTTTTCCTTCTTCTATAAAATAAACAGTCAAAGTAGACATGATTATTTTGATAGTATATAAAATACACATACTTCGAAAATGGTAAATGTCATAAAGTAATAAAAATAAAGTGATGGAATTAAATGTTACAAAATATATATAGAAATGAAGAGACAAAAAACATAAAAAGTAGAAAGAATGAAGGCAGACAGAATTATTCTATGAGTCGTAAAATAATTATTTTATGAAGAAATGGGGTTTAAAATAGAACTGATAATAACATATAATAATACATATATAGGAAAATACTCATAAAATAATAACTTCTATTTTGAACACCCTTACTTGTTGTATGTAAGGATTGTCATAATAAGAGGGTCGTTCAGATAAATCCGGACCACCTTTTACTGCATCCCAATCAATAAGAGAAGTATGTTTAAAATTTGTATCTACAAGTTCTAATAATACAAAATAAAAAAATCACAGAAAATTTCTACTATCTTCGCCAATCATTCGCTCTATAAGAGGCCTAAAGGATTTGGAGGCCTTAACAAAGTCCACACCGGAGACTTTGTCCAAATACTTGATTTTGGAGGCCTTCAAGGAGTCGATCCTGTAGTGTGAGTTGACAGAAAACTTCCTCTTTAACTCTCCCTAAAAGAGAAAATCCAAGGGATAGATATTAAGGGAGTTAGAAGGACATGTGTGGGGGTGTCAAAATGACACCTTCTATTCTTCAAACAAGGTTTGGGTCTTGCGAGCCTTGTGAGAGGGGCTGAATCTTATTGAAATAGGAACTCGACACCATTGGCCTCCTCAGCTTTCATCCAAGACATCAATTGGCCAGTCAGGCATGTCGGCACACAACCTCTCTTTTGGCTCAAAGTAGATTGGGGCATGACACTGCCATTGCTCCCAATGAACCCAAGGGGCATGAGGCAGGCCGGAAACATTATATCTCGCTGTGGCTAACCATTTGTCGTTCTGGATGTTGTGAGATCTGTTAAAAGTCCATAGCTTCTAATCCAAATAAAAGATTATGCGATTACCATCGGACTTCATTATTTTCAGCTATTTTTTTCGGTGGGCAGCCCAGATACCTTCATTTTTTCTGTAAGGATATGTCTTCTGTAGAAGCTGTATGACTTCATCCTCAGGTAAGTTGTTATGGCCCTGGAGACTGTTGCTCGGCTAACTTGGCCATTTTTGGCAAGAACGTTAATCAAAATCTCAAAAGATGCATTCACGGACTGTTTCAAGCCTACGAAGAATCTGAGAGTTTGTTTTTTATCAGTCGGGGACTTTTCTCTTTTATGCCCCCTCCCCCTTCCAGTGTATGTAGACGTCATAGGATGTGCTCTTTGGATAACCGGGCATCTTCTTGATGTAGGCTGGGATATGTCCGACGCACGTCAATTCGATGATGTTGTTCCTAAGGGTATCCACCATCGTAGATAATTGTTTTGAATTAAAAGTTGCGAAACTAAATTAAAATTAATACCCAATCTATCACTTTAAAATTAAATAATCGAATTAAAGACAAAAAAATAAGTTCTATAGATCAAAAAGTTTTATTTTTTGTTTCATGATAATAGTAAACATTAACTGTTTTGTTTTAAATAGTTTTAAAATCATATCAAATAAGTGTCCATGCACATATCTTTGGTATTTTAATACCTGTTTTTTTCGGTGGTTTTTTAGTTTCTCTTAAAAATCAATTTTTTTAAAAGGTTTTAAAAAGACACTTTTTTATTATTTACATTTGTATAATTATATCGGCAACATACCTTATTTTTATAAATGAAGATGATTAGACGATCAAATAGTTAGTATATGGCATTCCACAAAGGTCTTAAAAATGTTGATTTTCCTGAATCTATCTGGTTTCAATAGCTCAATTTAGACAAACTGCACTAATTAATTTTTTTTGCATAACAACAGATCTGGTGACATCAATTTTAACTCGTTAGCATTATTATTTGTTGAGTTATTCGCCTTCAAATAATTTGACAAATTTCAAACTGTCAATGTGAATTGTAAAAATTTGCTATTGTATATTAGAAATTGAGGAAATCAACTGAATATCTTATTTAGGAAAAACAGTTAACTATTTATATTTCTAATATTCAAAAAACAATTTATTTCATAATTTGAAATTTACAAGATTATTAGAACGCAAATTAGTCTATTAATAATAATTATAGAGAGATAAAAACTATTGTCATGCAAGATTGTTTTATCCGTACGTTTTGTTTAATTCAGGTAATTGGAACCAGATTTATTTCTGAAACCAACATTTTTAACCCTTTTTCAGAATCACCAATAACTAGTTCCTTTATCCCCTAATTAGCCACAATTATGGAATAAATTATATTGATAATTAACTTTTGTATATTTTTGTATCAAGAAAAATATCCCTCAACAATCTTTCAAAGAAAATTTATTTAAAGATAAATAAAAAAAAATGAATAAATCACCGGATATTGAAATACCGGTTTGATTTATTTTTTAATTTATAAAATTAATTTAGTGGCCTTTTGAAAAAAGTTTGCTATGTTCTCTCCGCCTGTATATACATATACAAAAGATTTGAGGAATAAAATTAAATAAAAATAACTGAATGACTTAATAATCCTCTATTTTTTAAATATCATTGGGTACAAATAAATTTATTTCTTCCAAATAATGAATTTTTTCTAAATCCCTGTTTTAATATAAAAAAATTTTCTTCTTTCTAAATTAATATCAACATAAAATATTTAAATGACATTTCCATTCATTTCTTTCATCATTTAATATCCATAGATCACATATATCATCGTGATCACATTTTCAAAAGCTATGTCTTAGTTGTCAGTTGTAGGAATGATGGATATACATATATTTATATTTGAATAAAAATACGGAAATAATAAAAATTTCCGCAACGAGTTTCTACCATAAAAAAAAGAATATATCATAAGAATCTTAAACTAAGTAGAGACATCATTTGATGATATACTTAGTTGTACCATAGTAGGACTATCATAGTATCTTAATTGTATCTTAACTAGAAATATTCTTTAAATTACAGTGTGCTTCATAACCACACCTATGAGAATTAATAAAGCAAGGTTGGTTTGTATATTTGTATGAAAAACGGTAACTTTTAATCTGTGGCATAACAATGTAACCATATTAATGAAGATTCGAAGACGTTTTGCATGTATCATTGAGTATGTATGCAGGGTACATTATATACAGTACTCCCCGATGTATATCATATACATATTTTTATCTAAAAAAAAAAGAATGTAGTCATATTAAATAAATCTTGCTGGCTTTCCCATGTAACATTGAGCGTGTATGTGGTGCTCCCTGCTGTATATATTATACATATCTTTAATTTAATGTAGTCATATTAATGAATTCTTGCAAGGATTTCGCAATTAACATCGAGCAAGTTTAGCTAAGACTCACAACGTCTAGTCGTATTGTTTACATACTCAATAAAATACAATTATTTTTAAAAGTCTAAGGTTGAAACATTAGATTATATTTCACTGCGAGGTCAAAATAGTATCAAAAATGACACCACTGTCTTTGTAGTGTTAAAGTGGAAATAGTTTAAATTTGTAAAGTTTAATTAATAGTGTAAAAAAACAAAAAACTATGTACCTAACCAAGTTAGATTTAATTATTTACATTTACTTCCTTTTATTTATTTATGCCGGTTTTTTTTTTTTTATATTTTTGAATATAGCAACAGCAAACTAAAAAAATTATTATTAATAAGATTTTGTGTCAGTCTGTAGTTTGATTTTTTTTTAAATGGTTCATGCTCAGATTAATTATGACAAAGTCCTCTATGTTAGTGAAACATACCACTTTTTCAAATAATATTATCATTAACAAGGCTGTCCTCATTATTCTTAAAGAGAGACCATACACACAAAATAAATTTTAGTATCGTGACAAAACTAGTTTAATTTTTTTGAAGTGGTACTCTATTATGGTATAATTCATTGCTTAAAAGATATTGCCAAAGTTTCAGATCTCTTAAACCATTTTTGTCAATTTTAAATGAATATAATGTCTAAATTGAGCCGTTTTAGATGGCTTGTACCATTTTCAATTTAATATTTGAATAAAACCCAGTAATTTGAGATTATGAGACACCTAATTAATGAAAATAACATGGAGATTTACTCTTTAATATTTAAGATATCTGACATGTGTTGAAAGAGCATGTTTTTTCAAAGTCATAACCCATGATGTTAATCGTTAGCAAAAAATGATAATGGTAAACCTGACAATTGCCTTTTAAGAGCACATGCAAATGCTCAATCCCGTTTCGTATATATTATTCATAGCTTGAAAGGGAATATAATGAAAATGAAATAATAATGCATTTTCGGGAAAGAAAATTCACTCTTCCGGTTGACAACTCTAAAAAACTGGGCGAGTGAAAAAGTGCAATGAGCTATGAGGCGAACGAAATATAATCTTTATATAGCAAATACATATAGGCTGAAATGACTTCACTACCAATCCTCCATCAAGGACTCACTCATATGTCTTCCCAACAAATTCTCATTTTTACTACTTTACATTTATGTTCTTTCCGAACCAAAAAACAAAACAAATGTTGTCTATTTTAACAAAATACTCACATCAACTAACTCAACCGACTTTGCTTTGTTTCTTTCAGCCAAAATTAAAACGAGTTTTACATCTAATTTAGTGTCTAAAATAGTTATTAGTCCCTCATTCATTTATTTTTCTTTGAAACGAATTAATTTTTTCAATAGGAACAAAATACATTCAGTCAAGATGGATGTGTTTAATCATAGAGCCGTATAATTTTATTTTCTTGGATTCGAATTATTATAGATTCAAATTAAATCTATCAAAGTAAAAAAATAAAAAAACCAATAAACAAGTAAAACGATATTTCAATGTCTTTCATACATGATTACTTTTTGCATTGATTAAATTTAGGGTATCGAATTTGAATTATTTATGTCTGTCTGTCTAGCGAGAATACAAGTATAAATTTAATGTATGAATAGGGAGGTTTATCAAATAGAACACTTAAAGGTAGCAAATTTATAATTTGTAGTTGATTTATTTAAAAACGAATATGGGGTGAGTGAACTTTTCACTTTTTGAAATGTAACTCAAATATTGAGATCAAAGGTTTGTTTTTGCATAGTCCAATACAATATACAACTTTTTGGACAGATTTAATTATATAGCTCGGAGTACTTTTAATGTAATATCAATTATCATAATGCAAATTTTTGAGTATTTTTACCCAATCAATAAGTTAAATTAATTTAACCAAAAATACGTTGTTTTTTGTCGTTATATAACTTCGATAAACTAATATATTTCTGGTTCTATAATAAAATGGCAGGAACCCATCCCTGAAAACACAAGATTGACAAATCTATCAGACACATCAATTAAAATAAAGATATTTTTTTAGGAAAAATATTCAATAAGGAGATTTTTTTTTCAAAAATGAGATTTTATAAAGTGAGATAGTTTTGAAAAATATATATTTTATAAAAAAAAGACAAACCGGACAAAGGGACTGTTTCATAATTTTTTGAGGATGGGTATGATTAAAACTTTTATATATTTATTATTGGAAATAGAAACAAGATAACATTTTTTTTAATCAAATCGAAAAAAAAACTGGTTTTGAGTTGGTTAATTTAGTTCAAGTAATAGTCAAAGACCTGGAAAACCACTGCTCCATCATTCACAATTTTGGATAAAATAGTTAGCAACAGCTTGTATCAGGGTAGTGTTTATGGTGAAAATAATAAAGAACAAAATTGTTTTCTTTATAAAGCATCAACAGGCATTTTTTTATTCGAATGTGAGCAAATAGAAAATGTCTGGGATTATTTAAGGGGTGTATTTATATGAATTTTAAAATGTTATTAAATACTAAGATTTTACATATTTATATGTTGTCCCTAATCAAAAGTTATTAATTTGGTTAACCCAAAAGTTCAGAGCATCTGATAGAATAAATAGCCTGATAGTTATGTACAAATTATTGATAGATATAATTTAAAAATTTATAGGAGTGTGATTTCCTTTTTTTTATGTGTGTGTGTGTTTTAGGTTTTATGTACGAGTTTACCTGCATATTGTTTGTGATTCATGATATAATAAAAAGTTGATATATAGTTGTAGTTGGGTAGAATAAAAATATAACAGATGGCAATCTGGCTGTAAAAGAAGTAGCACTATGGGCGTGGTTTCATTCTCGAGACAAGATTATAAAGTCGTTTTGAAAATACAGTCAGTTGATATCATGTGTTGAAGTAGCTGCTACAAAATGAGGAAACTCAAGTTACCCCGTGGACCAAATAGCCCAGCTATCAAAGAAGAGATATTGTCATTGACAATTAAATTATTTACAATAAAAAATAAATAAAGAAAGTTGAGGATTTTATAAAAATTGCTGTAAATTGCTCAATGTTGATCACCCAAACTGTTTGTTTTTTGAATAGACTGTTTTGATCTATATAGTTATTTTGATATTGGTCATTACTCATGACACAGAAAATAAAACATTTAAGGAATCAAGGCCAAGACAAACCCATATTTTGAAGAGTCGCCAACAAGACCTTCATAAAATGGTCCCTAAACTATTTCATTAGGTGAAAATATATATTTACACAATCAATAAATTATTCAATTATAATAGGTAGATTGATTATTTCATACATCCAGTAAGGAAAACTTATTTATATTTAATATCCTAACTACATCTACCGGATAGTGAATAAGTCTTTCTCCACCTTCTAGGCTGTAGTTTATTTTAATCCGAAGGAAGGAAAATGAACTCGGACATGGTAGACATCAAAATGAGATTTATTCCATATGTACACATGAACATTATCTGTGAAATGTAATGCCATCGTCAGCCTGCAAGTATGATCGGAATGTTGTGCACACATATGATATGTAGTTGCAGCTACTTTTCTTGCACTCCTAATTCACAGAGGACTTGAGGTCACGAATGTTACAGTGGTGGACATGGTAGGCTATGGACTATGCCTGACACCAGAGGTTGTAGTACAACGGGTTGAGTTACAGGCTCTGGCTAGGCCAGAAGTCAACTAAGAAGGTGAATGCTTTTGACTCAAAAATGCCTCTTTTTAAATGTATTTCACTTACTCTCAGACCCTTTACGACCTTTGGCAAGGTGGACCGATCTACAGCGTTCGAAAACAACTGAATAGACAACCCAGCATCAAAGATCGTCATTGAGCAGTATGCCAGTCAAGATAACCCTTCAAGCTGTCGACAATTCTTTTAATGCCTAACTGGTCATGTTCATCACCAAACTTTTAAAAAAGGAGTGTGCATATATTCTGGTTGCTCTTAAAATTTGCTTGACTGGCGTACCACTTAGAGGATGATCTTTGAGGTTGGACCTTACGAACGCTGGAAATGGTGTGGTGGTTGACCCCAAGGTGAATAACGATTTCCGAGGAGTCATGGATCAAATTTTGCAATCTCCCATCCTTTTGTTTTTCATCTTTGTTCGGAAATGAGATATATTTGTTGGAAATTTCTCGTTTAAAGTATACCAACAATAGATTTATATTAATACGCGCAACTCTATGATTGAAACTCTCTACACCTCTCAAAAATACCATTCAAAAAGTGGTGGAAATCTTATTCGCCATCCGGAATGTACATGGAAGATGTAACCTCGAAATAACTATGCCAAATTTTATCACCCAATTAAGTTTACGAGATTAACGTTAAAACTGTACTCGTCAGTATGTATGTAAAAAGCATAATCTAGGTACTTATCATAAAATAGATGATCATTAGGAATAGACAAATATTATGAAATCGGAATCATCTGTATAATTATCAATACAATATTATCATTTTAATATGTAGTCGTGCTTACTCATTTTCGTCATAAGTTCTTTATATTATTAGGAATAAAATGCATAATTCATTCAAATAGACCATTATTTGCAGACTTTATTTCTATTTATTATATTTTATTCGACCATAAAATAACATCATTCAATATGTATTATTTCTGAAAAACCTACCAATCATTAAAAAATTCAAATTGTATTATAATTATGTTATAATTCTAAGAATGAATCTTTATTTAATAATTGAATATGCCAAAGAGACAAACGGTAAAATACTTTGAAATGGTGATTTTGAAAAAAAAAAAAAAAAAAACTAACTGCTAACTAATGTACATATTTATGTGCTAATCATAAAATATCTATTTTATGTAATTATGCAATTTGTTAAGAGTTTTTAAGATTACATGGATAGGCAGAAGTATCCGGAAATACACCTACTTGTTTTTTTGGTTTTTCTAATAAAGTGTGTTTTTTTGGCTGAGCTCTAACCCTGAACTTTTCTGTGAAGAGGAACATGACCAACTTCAACAAAAAAGATGTAATAAAGGCCTGCTTAGTCTGTGTGTGTTTAAATTTAGTGATTAATGTCGAGGTTGATCATATTGATGAGAACGATACAGCAGATAATTGTTTAATTTATATTTCATATATGTATTATAAATTTTGTCAAAAAATAGAATCTATTATAATTTAAACTTACTTGAAAGTATTGCTCGGATACTTTTTTCTACTATTGTCGATGAATTTATATGAAAATCGTCACGTATGTTGTTTTTGTTTTTTTAAATATAACATGATTTATTTGATAAATTTGCAGAGAGTATGTCTGATAAAGGTGTTGGATTATATTTTGGTTGTTCCAAAACCATTATGGCTTATATTAAGTACATAATCTACAATACGTCTACATAAGCTACGTTTACAAAATGATGTTTTGATGTTAGTTTTCTCTAATCTGCCACTACTAAAGAGCTTGAAAATATCTTCAATACAATTTTGAGATCTTTGAAAGGATTAAATTATATCTTCACCTTAAATATTACAAAATAACAATGAGTTCAAACAAAAAAATGTGTATTTTAAATAAACTAATACCAACATACAGAAAAAAAAATTATCAATTAAATTTATTTAATTAACTTGGTATTAAAAATATTCTAAATGTTAATATCCAAATTATAAAGTGGTATTAGTTATTAAAAACCTTCGAATTTTTCATTCTGTTTCTAGATTCTTGGATGTTGAAAATCTAAGGGATAAAGTACACGTTGTCCGTTTTGCATTAAGTGTCCCAAAATATCCCACTGCCTTTTTACGACTTTTTCCATATGTTTTGGAATTAGAACCGGAATCTGGCAGAGTAAATTATTTTTTCAATTTTACTGAAAATCACTTCTACTTTGAAAGCACAGGCCTTTACATTAGTTATTTTCTTAAACTGTCCTGTCGGACAGTTTGAAAAATACGATGTGAAAGGTGCTTTTGAGGGAGTTATAGCCCATTAAAATGTTGTCAAGTGTATTATCAATGTGTAATTAACTGATTTTATTGTTTGTTCAAATATAATGTTGAGTTATAAACAATAAATAATGACTGTCTATGTAAATTTGTTAAAATAATTCAATAATTACACGATATTACAACTGTGGCACATTTTAAAGCACACTTGGTTTTCATGAACTGGAAACATCCGTCCATTCGGACAAATATACACTGTATTAACTTGTCCCCGAACGATAGGAAAAGTGTAAATGTATAGACATGAAGTATTGTTCGACGACAATTTCTGGAGTGAATCTTGTTGTCACCATTTCACATGTGTCTTAAAATTAAAGTTCATTCGACTAAAATTTGACAAATTATAATTATTTTATGTTAACAAAGAACTTAGCGTAAAAAAGTAACTCTGAAAAAACGTGCAGGAATTATTTAACCGACCCAATGGAATCTTCATAACTTGCCTATAAAAAATGCTTGTCATCTTATTTATATATTTTTTTAAACTTAATGCATATTTCAAATATAGGCTTAAATTTTATATGGGATCACAATGTCGAGAGGGGAAATTTATCATTATTTAAGGTATTTCTTGTGTGCGTTATTATACCACCTTAGTCTTCTTCTTTTCAAATGTAAAGGGGATTCATTTGAAGCATGATTAGGTGATACTTCGATAAAAAAGGAAATCTATCTCTTTTTCTATTTTAGCAAAAATATGGATTTGATAAAACACCCGAGGTTGATTCCTATATCGAGTTAATTTCAGAGGCAAATATGAATAAAAAATAGAAATTAACAAATATAACATAGAGAGATGTAGTACTTATTCTTCATCTGTAGAAGCAACTTGAGACTTGAAACAAAGCGGTATTAACAATAACTAAAAAAAAGAATTGATTAAAAATGAAATAAATAATATAGGTCTATTGTTCTTTGTTTTGTTTTTTCTAAAAGCATCAAGATAAAAAAGTATTATAGATTGTATACCTAAATATATGTACATAAATATATTATTCCAACCTTATCAGACACAACACTCAACTTCACACCTCTTATCTATAGCTTGCACTAGGAAAATATGTATGTTGGTTACTTCTTGTGTCCATATCTTGTTTGTGAAGCTACAATATGAATAAACACCGAACAAGTTGAATGGTGTTGAATATCTCAAAAAAAATAAATAACAAGGAAATATTTTGTACAAAAAAATAAAAGATTTAAGTTTTCATTCATATGTTGACTTTTTTTTGTCGCTACTTTTCTCAAGATTTCTTTGACAGATATAATAATATTTTAAGTTGATGAATTACTTTTTTATTTAAGAAACATATTTTGTTTACATTTTTTTTAATACTTTTATTTGATTAATGATTTATTTATTTTTCGTACAAAAATTCATTTAATCTCTTCCTAGAGAAGAATACTTTATTTACGAATAAGGATTCTAATTTCCGTTGTTCTTAAAAAAAAAAAATCAAGGATTGATTCAATTAAATAAGCCAATATTTAATATACTTTATATAAATATTTGCTTTTGGGTATTTACTTCTTGTCTTTATTTAAAAGGTAAAAAAATGTTCAACCATCACTTTTCCTGCTTAAAATTAGTTATCTGAAACATAAACAGGCAGCTACAAATTTATTTTATTTTATAAGTTTGACTATATTTTACTAATTTAAGGGTTATTAAAGAAATGTTCCCATTAAGACCACTCATGTGTAGATTTTTTTTTTTTTCCATCACTATTTAAACCAATTCAACTATTAAATATCTCTGTGACTAATTAATTTATTTGAAGTGGTCATAATGATCTAGATACTACCTTATTATCATACTACGTTATGTAAAGTACTTTCATTATAAATATTTTCAGTTATAGTCATAAAAACAAATTCAAAAATGGCACCCATGACCTTTTTTATCATACTGTAGGGAGATTATTATTTACTTTTTTTAAGACATACATATTCATGTTAGACATAGAGATTAGATTTGTGAAAGAGCGGTTAAAAGAATGGAAAAGTGAGATATATGGTATTACTGAATTAAGACCCTTTTCCATATCAACTACTTGTTTTATGATTTTGATGGGAGAAAATGAGTTACTGCTATAAAGAAAAGAACCTTCTACATTTAAAGTAGTATTGGTACAACGAAAATGTTATAATTATATTTAAATTCATTTATATTTATTTGATTAATATTTTTTTAAATCAATTTGCAGCAAAGATAGACAAAAATTCTTCTTATAGAGGGAGATATTGACGTACCTACAACTTATTAAATAATTAACAAAAATGAAGAAAGAACACACGCAACAACCGTCCTTCCTTTTTTCATCGATATACTTAGTTTTTTTCTTCACACGGATCTTTTCTTTAGTTATACAATATTATAGAGAAAGTTTGTCTATGAGATGTATGCAGGGCACAGCAGCCACAATAGGCCGTGACTAGTAAAACAAGTTAGCCGTCCAGTGCAAGGTGGTCGGTATCTAACCCTTTTGGTTACGTAACGCCGTACCTTGATCCATCAGTGTAGATAAGGTGCTTAAACGTATCACTATTCATACAAGTTTAAACATTAAATATATCCATGATTTATATATTTTTTGCTAACGACACTCATGGTGGTGATCTAGACAATATATTATTTTATTTTTTCGTAGATATTTGTAGCTTTATTAATGGGAATTAATTAAAAAATATGGTGGGTCTGAAAGCGTAAAGGATAATTTTAACTATTTTTTCAATAGAAGGTGATGCTGAAATATGAAAAATATTTGGTTCTTGGCCAGTAAAGCAGTATGCAATAATTTAAAAAATATTATACTGTGTAATTAGTGTAATTTGGAATCCATGGCAACTGTTTATCATGCAATAAAATAAGTTATATTTAAAGTGTCACATTTTAAAATTACTAATTACATTTTTTTTTTAAAAGATGATCACTAATGGAGGGTTTAGCAACGACTTGTCATTAATATCTTTGAGGTTGCAAATATACAGAGAGGGATCCCACAACTTGCAATAGCATGACTAAATTACCAAAAACGACTTTTACATGGAATCAAGAAAAGAAAACTCAAAACCAAATTGTTTCAATAATATATTTGGCTTAATTATTAATTCAATATTCTCCTCTACATCAATAACTGTCTCAACACGCCGGCGAATAGATTGACAGCTCTTGATAGTAAAAGGTGTGTTCATGGCGTACCACGCTATAATGGTGGTAGCTAGGAGAAAATCCAAATTTGGATAAAAAGTGCGGCAGACAATCTTCTCAAAGTCGATCTAAACTACTAAGGGCTAGAGGTCAAAGCTGGATGAAGACTTGATGTGATAGGCAAAAACTAATCACAGATTTTGAATCAGCAGCCAAAATGCAGTTAGATTCACTTTACAAACACATGCAAGAAAAATTGGTTTGGCCAGTGTTGTGAAAACGCAGTATATCTCTATTACTATATAGTAAAGTTTGTCTGTTTGGATATTTGAAAGGCATTATTTTTGATTTCACTACTAGATGGAAGAAATAACAAGGTAACAAATATATTTTATTTATCTAAATTGACTTTAAAGAAAATTATTAGTAAAGATGGTCTAAGTTATGATATTCTAAAACGTACTTATAGTTAATCAGTGCAACTCTATCTGACCAATTAAATTAACATTAAAAAAAAAAGTAGCAAAGGGTATGTGTGGCTATTGCTCAGCACTTCGTATTAAAAAGTAAAGATAAATAGATTTATTTTGGGCTGCAAATTTAAAGCATTCATTAGCGTGCCATGTTTTTGTTGTTGGTAACCTGAGAATGAATTTTTCTTCTCTCTAGATGTTATCGCTATTCTTTCATTCTTGAGCCCATGAAAAATGGAAAGGATAAGTTGGAGGGTTATCTTCTATATTATTCAAGCGAATTGATAAAGCAAAGTGTATCTGTAAGTTTTCACCTAATAACTTCGAGCAATTTCCATACTACTACTACTTAATTGTTAACTAAAAAAAAATATTTTAATGGGAATTTAGTAGTTTTGTTATGAAGCATAAATGATGGACTTATGCTTGATTATAAATGTATTATTTGCCAGTTCTTATGTCTTTTAATTTGTACCTAATTTCGTGAAAAACATTATATTTTATTTTTTATTATCTAGGTTTTATAACTATTGTTTTGGCCAAAGTTTCACTAGCTAAGAGTCAAATAGTGATAATTATCAAATTCTACTGCATATATAATTTTGTTTGATCTTATTGTTGTATTTATTAAGAATAGTTTTTTTTTTAATATCACATTGGCTAGAAGTCCCAGGCTTAACAAAGAAAACACGTTTTTTTCGTTCAAAATGTAATTAGCTTTATAGAGCGGAGGCCCCAATACACTTTTCAAGCCATTGCTCAGCTTTAACAGTATCTTTTCCCAGCATGAATAAGAGTAAAATTATCCAGATGGAAGAATATTAACTCCAAGGGAAAATGAACGGATACAGATCCAATTAATTGCAATCCAGGCGGAGAGGGAACTTTTCTAAGGCACTTGACTAATAAAATTGATTATATTCAACACTAAGCAAGCGGCGAACTATATTTTTTATTAGAAGGGAATATTGTATAAACTTCTACAACAATTATTAATAAATAAGAAAGAAGAAAGGAACACACAACAACCGTTTTCTTTTTCTAATCTCAAAACACTAATAAATTGCAGCAAAGCGGCATATTTACTATTATAATCTTCGTTTTTTTTTTTTTTTTTTTGTATATCCGAAATGGTTACGATTTACAAGCATACCTATACATGATTAAGGCTGGCAAGAAAATTAAGCACGATAAGAGAACGGGAATGCGACATATCATAGAACAATATATATGTTACGATTTTGGAGAATAGAATAGGAAGTGTTTTTACTTTAGAAATGATAATCTTCTATATTTCAAATAACATTCAAGATTTTTTAGGCATTCCACGTATAATATTATATTAAACAAAGGGAGGCGACAAACTATAAATTATATAGTAGATGGAGATGTTATCACAAGAAGAAAAAAGAGCTCACATCACAAAAGTGTTTCCTTCTCTAATTGCAAAAAAATTATTTATCCATAGTTTTTGCTCAGCTGTATAAATGGCAAATGCCTGTGTAAAGACAAGTCAATCCCAATAAATAAATATCCAAATTTTACCATCAACAGATGAAATTTAAAAAAAGAAGGGAATAAAAAAAAAGGTATATTGCTCAAATTCAGACTTGGCCCAAAAATTATAATTTTGAATTTTGTCCAAAAATTAAGCCTCCCGAAAATAAACCCCAGCAGTAACTAAGGAGAAGATTAAATCTTGTCATGGCAGCAGGAAGTCAAGATCTAAAATATAATTGAGGCATTTTTGTACAAGCCACAAAAAATAACAACAGACTTTATCTAAATGAAACTCTTACATCTTCTATAATTTGGTGTCTTGAATTAAACAATAAATAAAATATAAAAAACTAACCCACGTCACCAAGTTGATTTATTATCAAAGTTAGTCCTTCGGCATGACCGGGTGGTCCATTAAAATCTGAACGCTTACTAATTCAATAATTGATTAAAATTAAATCATATTTCGATTGATTAAAGTATAAACAATAAGTTTGAAAACAAAACTGAGCAGTCAAGCTTACTTAAAAGTCATAAAAATGTCACTTGAACGTAATATACGAATTTCCATTCGCACACTCCAATTAGTTGGGAGTCTCCAGGACCACTGTCTACTCCGTCAGCAATTCCAAAACGTTGGAGTGGAAGAAAGACACTGTCAAAAAGGTTAAACTGGACCCGGAAGAGCTAAAGAAATTACCCCACGCGAATTTTCTCAAGTCTATGAGGGCCCATGCAAGAGATATCAGGATTGCGCACCAGAATGTCCAGTGAGCCATCAAAAAAAAGTGGGTGGAAAGAACCTTGTGAGGTTGAAAAGACCACTTTTGACACCATCAATGAAAGAAACACATCTTTTTTGACACTTTTGGTCCCTTTACAGACCTCAAGCCACCCCCCCTTGACTACTCCTTTTGACTGTATGTTAAGGGGAAAGCATGGAGTGCCTGTAAACCAAACAGAGGTCCTCAAAGCCACTGTCAGCCATTACTGGGGCCCTGTCACAGAGACTACATCTGCACATCTATTTATAGTATTAATTTTATTGAAACTCTATCCTTATTTAATCAATTATATTTTGTTGAAATTTAAAATGTAAAGTGTTGATATTTTAATGGACCACCTGGTAGAAGCATCCCTGTTTTTGTAGTAACAACCCCATAGGCAAGACTTTAACAAAGACTGTCCCACCTTAAGATTTACTGAAAAAAATTTAATGTATAAATTAACATCATTATTCATAAAAAAAAATAGTCTTACTAAAATCATAAATGATTTTTCTCCCACTCTATAACTTTGAGAATAAATATCCACTACTCCTCTAACTCAGTGGCTCCCAACCTGTGGGTTGCGACTCCCATCAGGGTCACCTTAGGCCTTCTAAAAGTCTTTGCATGATACCGTATATTCTTGTGTTGTAGTATCGTGTTAATATCAATATTCTTCATTATAATAGTCAACTAACTAAAATGTATTTTATTAAATTTCAGATTGTCCATGATGAATCGAGAGACCTGTATTAGGAAAAGAAAAGATATTGATTTATTTTTGAAGTATGGATTCACTTTCATGGCAGGTGAAGAAGGAATTGAAAAGCCACAAAATATCATTTGAAACAAAACTATTGTTTGCAGGTCTTCTGTCTGTGATAGCATTTCACTTGATTTTTCCCTTTCCAACAACATAACTTTGTTAAGAGGCTTTCCTAGATTTTTGGTTATCAAATCTAAATACAGGAATAAACGTGTTACAGAAGATGATCTGCATCCTGATTTTGCAAAAACTGCCCCATGTATTTAAGATCTGGCAAGGAAGAAGGAATAACAACCTTCTCACGGACGCTTTTTGGTATTTGTAATCCGAACTTATTTTTTATTTGTAAAAAGATAACAATCTTTTATATTGATAAAATTATATAAAAACCCTTGTGGCTATTATTTTTCAAATATTTAGGCCTCAAATTTAATTATAGTTTAATGCTAGTACTAGTTAGTTCCGAAAATGTAAAGGAGGATCAACCCAACTAATTTTATTTTTGTGTCACCGCAACTTGGCAAATGTTAACAAGTGGTCACTGCACCTGAAAGGTTGTGAACCGCTCTTTAACTTTTACTACAACATTCCCTAAAGAAACTGAATAAAAATCCCCTATTCTTTTTACTTCTATGAATACTCTCATAATTCTCATTTTAATGATAAAAATCAGCAACATTGACTCTTTTAGTATTTTGAAAGACCATTTCTTTCCCAAATTAAATTGTGAGTGAAAAATAATAAACGATCAAATCTTATTGAAATGGCATCATATAACACATATATGCACATTTCAAAATTAAATTTTGAGTTTTATAGCACAAAACGAGAATTATTCCATGTGGCATCATGTGGAACATATCAAAGGAAATGGTAGTGAGTCCATATGACATAATTAGGAAAATACTATGGCATAATTGAAAGGCAATCTAAAACATTTATTTTTTGATGTACCATATACCTACATTTGGAAAGTGTATTTTAAAGATACGTTTTTCGGAATGTCATGAAGTACAGTAGCCAAGAATTGACTATTGCTGTATCCACAGCAATAGTCAAAAAATACAATAAGAACTTTCACAATTGTAGGGAAAGGAACAACATTATACATATTTTTCCAGCAACTGACCATCGTTTCACAGTACATACTGAATTCTTACCCACATAAACAGAAACAACATTTACAGGCTTATTGTGATACCATTTGACAACGGTATATTGTTTTGGTTCGAATATCACAGCTTCCTCTACCAACATACTTTAGCATAGCATCACTTTTCAAACTACCGCTAGATAACCTATTACTTCTGATTGATCCTGATCCATCCTTAGTATATGTTATTTGAGTATGATATCTACAGGGATGTAATCACTGGGGAGTAGAGGGACCTTGATCTCCAATAAAGGCCAGTTAATGGTGAGTCATCCATAGTCCCTCCAGTCAGACTAACCCCCTCCAAATAACAAAACCGTGATTACACCCCGGTGGCTAGTATTGTGTTGGTGCTTATTTAGGACCGAGCACTGCAGTCTAGTCTAGTCCGGTCCTATCCAGTCCAGTCTCCATTTTCTGTCAATAGAGATGGTAAAATCGACCCCGCGTGACGTCATTGACTGCATTTTTCCTTTTAATAACTATTATGTTATTTATAAAAATTAATTACAATATGGTTAAGTAACAGTTTAATCATAACTATATTTGTATTATATTCTATTATAATGAAAAAAATAATACTATTTGCAAAAAATGTGCAATAGAGCAGTTTAAATTTCAACTTTTTTCAAAGTTCGATTACAAGTAGTGAGGAAAAGTTATCATGTGATAAGAAAATGATCTCTGCAAAATTGTAATGTTGTACAAGATCAGCTTTAGGTCGCACATCTCCATCAAATTTTTGAAAAAATATACAAACTCTATACTTAGTAAATATAGAATATATTGTTTTGATAGAAATTTTGCAAGCCTTTAAAAAGTATCTTTATATTTTTTTATAAAATTGTTTTTTGAGCAAAAAAAAAAATCGAAAAAAGTTATGCAAATTTGATAATCCGCGAATAACCTGCATCATTTTTACAAATTTTGAGCAAGTAAATGCCAATTTTTTCTTATTTTATTCTCTTTTTTTACTCTATAGGGTAGGTAGCTTAGAATAATGTCTATCATCAACTTTTGTCCGCTTTCAAACTTTGAACTAGATTGCTACTTACAGATGACGACATTGCAGGAAAATGATATTTTGCATAGGTTATTTCTTAACCAAATCCCAACATTTCCAAACTACCTGTAATCGAAATTCAAAAAAAGGTTAAAAAACAAACTGGCATAATGTGCATATTTAATTCATATTACATATATCCTATTTAGCTTAATAAACCATCGACATTTCGAGGAAAAATTCCAAAGACTGACCCTTATAAGCCAATCTCAATAATCGATAGGCCTAAGGATTGACCAAATAAATAAGGACTGGCACAATACGAACTGTGGATAGTATAAAGGTCAATATAATGAAAAACCATTTATTTCATAGACTGTTTGTATTAATATCGTTCTAAAATCTGCCGCGAGTCTTAATATAGGTAAGCATAAAACAACGTTTCAACAACTAATTAACTTTGAATCGATGTTTATAAACAAGTAATTTGTGTAATTTATTTGATGAGGAAGTGTTTACTATTAAGCCCCTGTGTGTGCTATATGATCATTATACATAGCCTACGTATAACATAATTAATAGAGAGTAGCAGGTTCGTTGTTATTTATAATACAAAAAAATAAAAATAATGAAACTTTATAGGCATTAATAGCATTAATTAAAATACCTTTCTTTAACATACTCGCATTTAATGTGTAATTTTATTGTGAATTTAATGTGTTAGTCTCTATGTATACATACAAACGTAGAGAAAAGTATATATTCAAACAGGCGGAATATAGCTTCATATTATGTATATATATATATATAAGGGTTTATATGAACGTTTTCTGTATACATAAATATCTAATATATATACAAGGTTGCCTAGATAAATCCAGATAAAATTCAATGGATAATAACACTGGCATTCTTGCACTAAGTTCACATCAGAGTGTCTCAATTAAGAGGTTGTAGTCTTGTGTATAATATTCTTCCGATTTTTTATCAAAATAGACACTTAGAGTCCTGGAGAAAACCAAAAGATTCACTGTCATCGAACTCGTTCGTGCTGGGCATGGAACAGTAGCTATCATGAAACTCACGGGATACGCCACAAGCACTGTCTACAACATCTACACCAGGTTCAAAAATGAGGAAAGATCCCCATATAGTCCAAGAAGTGATCATAAAGTCACTCCAAGGTTTCTGGCAGGTCTGAAGAGGACTGTCACCGCTGATCCATCCTTGAATCCGACAACACTACCAAGGAGGAAGAGTGTGACCCGCAGACAGATAGCTCTCCACGTCCAAAGACAATGTCCCCTATGTGTACAAATCCAAGAACTCTAGCTCCATCATGGTTTTGGGCGTCATCATCTGCACAGGATCATGCCACCACCATTCTTCTTCAAGAAGGGAGGAAAGGTCAATTTTACTGTGTAAGTGGGTAAGTTGAGGTCCACTGTGCGTCCATGGTCGCAGGAAAACTTCCCTGAGTCCTACGTTTGTCAACAGAACTCTACCCCCTGCCACACGTCCAAGATCAGCCAAGAGTTCATCAGGACCAACTTTTACGATTTCTGGTGCCATAAAATCTGGTCCTCCAACTCTCCCGATTGTAATCCATTGGATTACTTCTTCTAGGGAAAGTTGGGAGCTAGGGGAGGCAATATTTACTTTTACCAAAACATAAAGATATTAAAATTTTTGGTTTCCGGGAAAAATTATGGTCCAAGTACTCGATTTGCGACAAACCGTGTCAATTTAAAATTCTAGCATAACATTGGAGTCGTTCAGATCAATTTACGCTCTCAAGTACTATTATCTATGGAGTTATTTGTGTCCTTGTGCGACAATCCGTACGGAGGCGCACAAAAATGGCCGCAAGGTTTTCGTATTTTAATACATTTCAAGGATTTTGTATTTTTTCATATGTAGTTTTGTCACGTGAAATTATTAGAATACTTTCATAAATATGAAATCTCAGGGATTTCAAGAGATTAATGTATAAAATTGCGCGGAATTTAAAATCCCAAACCTCCATATATACCATTTTCAAATGGTTAAATAGAATCTTTTTTACACATGGGACCCCCCAAAAAACTCCTCAATTAGAAATTATATTTGCTTCAATTTATATCATGTAGGTACATTTATATATATTATACAAATCTTGTAAAATAAACTTTTTATATATGTAAAGACCAAATAGTAGAAACCTGAAAAATAAATAAGTTAATATGTATAACAAAATATATATATTAATAATTCAATGAATACTTTCACTGACACACTTTTTACCAATAAAACGAGAGAGAGTACGGAAGATATAAGGTATTAATTCTCTAAGAAGGAGCCGGAGATATTATTTTACATTTTTAAATTTTGCCAAAGGGTTTCATCTATGTTAAGAGTGATGGAGGACATAGTATGGCGCCCCTACGGAGTGAGACTCACCAATGAATACTGAAACAACTGGAAGTGTAAAATCGCGCTCACTTTTTTGTCTACACGAAGATGCTGATACAGTCTTCCTTTGTTATATAAATTGGTTGACACAAGTTGATGTAATTTTTTTGGTTATTACTTAATTAATAATGGTGTGCAAGGGTTCTTGTCCTGGATGCAAGCAGGGCTATGAAGACATTACTAAGTTTCCGCATGTCAGCTTTCATAAATGCCTTATGAAATACTGCAAAACCTAACCAAATGACATAAGACCATGTCAAGAAGTTCGATTGAGTAGACACCAAAAGCTAATTCAAGACTATGCAGTCTGCATTATAAAGTTACGGATTTTATCTCTGAATCTGAAGATCAATCCTGTCATAAAGGAAAATCCCTCCTACGAATAAAAGCAATGCTCCCGAATACTTTGAATATTGCTTGTGAATCTCTGAAACAGCTCCTTTTTTGCTTAATTTCCTTTCAACTATTTTTAGAAGCACTCTCGTATGCTTTTCAAATGGCAGGACAGTGAAATTATAGCATAGTTCAAAAGCATTCCCTTCAAATTCTAAATTATGCACTTTAATACTGTAATTTTAGAAATCAATAATAATTATATCTGATATTAAATTCACAGGCGGTTGATAGATGATGCCATCCCATCAAAGTGGACGTTTTTGGCAAGCTACCTCTCATCACCATCTTCAAGATCAACACAAGCATCAACTAGCACCAAAAAGGGTCCATTGCATATGGAGAATGGAAGACAAGAAGCTCTGGATTATTATGGGAGATACGGTTCTGTCAGCATACGATCTTTATGACAAACTCTCTTTGGAATCAATACCCTCGGGGTTCTTGTTGCTTAAAATTCAAAAAGGTGCACTTGTCAAAATCATGCATTCAGATACGAAAGAGATAGACATTGTTTCTTGCCTGGGGTGGAAGAAGACCTCTTATTCAGAATTTTCTACAGCCTCGAGCTAAATTAGATTGTAGTATTGCATTGTATAAATTAAGACAATAAAATTAACTCCCGTCAATGAAGACATCAACATTGCTGCCTTTTTGGGCACCACGGACGGTAAGACAGAGAAAGAGCTTCTTAAGTTTTTCAATTTAGCAAAAATACACCATATTAAATCTTCCAACCTCTCATTCATAATACAGCAAATGTTTCATCTCTTCCAACAGTCTAAATATCTTAGATGTTCTTCTTGACTCATTTCTGTTGCTTTGATATGACACAATGTCAGTTCAGGGCTCTAGGAGCAACCATATACATCCAATGCTCTCTCATTTTCGTCTCTATGATATCTTAGGACCATATTCAGTATGATTACGGTAGAAACAGGATTACCTACATCCACAAAAAGTTACTTAAAAACACGAATTATAGGCTTGAAGGTAGAGAAAAAATGTACCACGAATGATGGACGAGATTTATTGACCCCAAGAGTAGAGTTTGTAACAGGAAAATTTGTGGGAACTACAAATAATCAAACTTCTAAAACTGTCCTCGCCCTCGTGATCAATTCAGCTTCGGGGAATTACATAGATGTTATTGCTCTCATCTCAGTGGTAAAGTTAAGAGTGGAGTTCTTGTTTAATAAGTACCGTCGCATCATAAGGACTCTTTGGTAAATAGGTTTATCTGTTGTGACATTGTCTGTTGACAAATCAAATTCTAGAGAAATAAAAATTAAACTTATACACTGCTTAATGGTTCACAACTTAAAGGAATGTACTTCTGTTACCAACAAATAGTTAGCATGATACATGCCTCAATTGAAGATATTTGCCTCAAACATAACAAAATGATTCTAGTCTTCCAAAAAAAAATTAAAAAAAGTTATTTTCAATTTGTGATGTCCTATCAACAAAAAGAGTTTAGTGAATGTACTTAGTTGTACTTCAGTGAAAACCCTTTTATTTAACAAATATCCAAAGGATACTACTAAAACGCAATTTGTTTCCTTATTTAACAGGATTCAACTTGTTCAAATCGATTCGTACAAAGGCAAAAAATAATAATTTCTAAAAGTTTACCCTCAAAATAGATCAATATGATATGCAAATTGAGAACATTATGGGGAAATCTCCACGTTAATAACTTTCTCTAGAGGATTTGCAACACCAGCAAAGAATAGTGTTTATATTGTTGGATAAATAGAACAATATTTTTTCAAAAACTTGCTATATCTGCACATCTCTCAAGATATATAACTATAATATGACCTTAAATCAAATAAAATAATAAAAGCAAATACTCAACGACCTTTAGTTATAATAATATCTTCAACGCCAAATGAACTTTGTTCATAAATTAAATAAAGTTATTTGGAAGTGAGGTAGGTTCAAGTCTTTTAACAATTATCAAAGATTCCTTTAAAATTGACAAATATGTTGACAATAAATGTAGTAACATTTTGGAATCACTTAACTTTTATTTGAGGGTATAATTATAGCTTTAAATAGGTAACAGTAATTGAGTATTAACCCTGTACCTATGTTATCCAATATCCTGTGAAATATTATTTACAACTTGCAAATCTGGTAACGGTTTCTCTACAGGTATTCTTAAAATAGTCGATAAACTTTTCAACGTTGTGATGAAGAATTTTGCGTTGCATACTTAAGAATAAATATTTTCTATCATCATTAAAACAACTAAAACATTGCCAAACTTCATTCGACCTAACAGATGATTATACTTCCAGAGCTACTTTTTAATTATTAGATACGGAATAAAAACTATATTTTATTTAATGTAAAAAAAAATTGCTAATAAAAAGAATATCAAAAGTAATATAAATTAAGTTTATATTTGTCTCGGTATAAAATGAAATTATTTAGTTGAAGGATAAATATAATTTAAGATAAGCTAAGAAATTGATTAATTTAAGATCTTGTGACATTGTTACGAGTCGGATAAATTTATCTATCAATGTTTGTAATCCTACTAGTCATTTCTCATTTTTGTGAAATCCCCAAAGGGGGGGGGTCAGCTGGCGATGCCACTCGCTGTATGTATATTTGAAGTAGAAAAATTAATTGGGATTTTATCCTTTCCTTGATTAGTGTTGTTGATAATACAGCAGATTATTTCCAATTTGATACTACGACCTTAATAGCGGGACAAATAAAGTATTCAAATCAAATTAAGGTTCGGAACCAAATCTATCATTACAGTTAATCTTAAGTAATCCCACAAATTTGATTAATAACTCTATAATTGACTAAAATATGACTATGAAATATTCGCCTTTATGTATGTACGAGGTACAAAAATAAATTGGTATTTCCTCCTTTTCTAGATTTTGTTCAAGATTGTTTGTATGTTGACGCACAACGTATTTAATTATTTTATTTATTTTTATTTACTCTTATTTGACATTTCAACACTACATATTTACATAGAGACAAATTGAATCTATCATCTCATTATGCGTCATAATGTTAAAAGAATATGGTTAAAAAATAAAGTTTTGTTTCAAGTGATATAATTTTGAGCAAACTAATCAGTGCAACAGCAGAAACTTTCGTAGAAAAAAAAATACTATTTTTCAAATGTACAATGTTCATCTTCTTAAATGGATAGGAAATATATTTTGCATATGTTAGATTAGAAAAAGTGACATGGTTTAGACTCTTTGAAAATGGAGAAATAATATGTATTGTATTGATCCAACAATATTTTTTTAATGCTATAAGATCATTATAAACTCTCAAACAGTGGGGTGGAGAAAAGTAACCTAACTTTGAGATCCCACCTTGGGAGCTATGATAAAAGAGCCACGACCTAATAAGTTGGAGTTTTGTTGTCGTAAGGAAGCATAATGAGCAACTGACGTGGTAGACTTACATTAGACCACGTCTTACTCTCCATTAATATATGTTTGTATGAAAAGTGATTTGTGGGGGATGAGATGAGCCCTGAGAAAATTGTGATCGTTTAAAGCAAAAACCCTTTACTATTTGAAGAGTGCTTCTGAAGCTTTGAAGAAGTTTGTGAAAGGCTTGAGAATACAGGTTTTTAGACAGGGAATTAATTTTCTAAGAATGAGTTTACTAGTCACAGTTCCGAAGACGGCAAATTAAAAGGATATCAAAATCATTTACAAGCCCATATGGAGTCTTAATTATGATGTAATTTATTTTCTTATATATTAAATATAATTTTAAAAAACCCCAAGGAAAAAAGTCATATTGTTAAGAAACCAGGAAAAACTTCATTCTCCATTAGATTTCTTATGTTTCTCTTTTTGTCGGTTCAATTTATTTACATATCTTTATTAAACCATTCCATTTAATTAATGTGTAACATTATTACTCCATATTAATTTTCCATTCTTTGAAATTGAGAATAGTTAGTTGTTTGGTTTTTTTAAAAACTTTGATCTACCTTTTTTTTAAATAAAATAAAATAATTTGAAGTTACATCAATCATATGTGGCTTTTATGTTATCTGCAGTAGATATTTATATACATGGTATAATATGCAAACCTTAGAGAAATAGAAATGCAAAGAAACTACTCCTTCCATATTTCAAAGTAACCTTTTAAATTGGATTTTAAATGTAGTGGAATTTTGTGGTAGACTCTTTTTTATACACGGTGTAGAGACATAACTTCATTATAAAAAGACAATAAAACAAAATGTTGTATTTTCGTTTTATAATAATATAATACATATTTAATGTCGAAGTTTTACTTAATACTGGTTGATATTTTTTCTATTTTTCTCTTTTAACAACTTTTTATTAAGCTATTAAGTAGTAACTCTCAAAAATGAAGAATTGGCTAAGGAACAAAGAGACCAGTTTTGCTTTATTGGTATAGATATACTTCACAGCAAGAATTCTTATTAGCCAGAAAAGGAGTCTGACAAGGTACATTTCTCCAATTCATGATACTGATAATTAATTTATAATATCAATCAAATTTTAAGTAAGTGAAGTAAAACGAAATTCATTATTTTTCTATGGATGGATTTAGTAATCTGTATATTTGTAAGAGATCGTTGTAAGAGTTGTATCAGTCTACGTAGGACTGTGATAGAAAGACAAAATTTCATTTAAAAAAAAGCTTAATCGACAGCTTTGTGATTATTTGACTCAGAATTTTTTTTATTTTAGTGGATCTTGAAAAACAGACACCAACAAAAAGAAAATAGACCATATTTCACAGTTTTTCTTCGAAGATTGAAAATGTAAAGTGTTTATAGTCTTGGTACTGTAACAGTCAATCATGAGATATTTTAGTTTTGTCACTTCTGTTTCGGATTATGTTTGAAATATATTATCAACTTTACACCTCTGTGACGTCATTATATAGTGATAAGTATATAAATTGCGGGGTTATTTTATTTACTTCTAGACATTATTTATTAAGCGAAGTAAAAATATATCAATTATTCTTCTAATAGATGTTAATAGTCAGGAGCATCTCGCTTTATATAAATGCGGTCGGTTTATGCTAGATACTGGCAGAAGACAAGATTTCTTAATAAGAAGAAGTTATTTATATTTTTGACTCGGTATGATTGAATAGTCGTCATAAATGATCACCAGCAAAGAGAAAATATGCCATATTTTATAGTTTTTCTTTGAAAAAAGACAAAACGCAGGCCAAGCGGCTGAAAATGTGAGGAGTATTTATGATCTCGATACTGTAATAGTCAATCAAGCAAAATTTTGGTATCTATGATTCCGTTTCGATAATTTTTATTTCATAGATATGAATCGAATTCTCGAAAATGTAGATAAAATAATGAAAATTATCGAGTCCGACCGTCATTTAAGAACTGTTTAGATTGCCAAGAAAATGAATATTAATTGAAAAAAAAAATCTACAAAAAATAAGGCATTTTTTTACTATAACGTATATCTTAGCTATGACACATTGAAAGTGCAAAACCTATAAATATTTGTAAAATTTATATGTATATGGATTTAGGGTTAGAAAAAAATGTTGAGCTCAGAAACTTTGGGGTTGGCCCCTCCAAAATGGAGCAAGCGACACCACTAATTATTTCCTTTAAAATGTGCATTGAATCGAAATTATATTAAAAGAAGTTATTTTAAAGACAAACCTACTCGTATTGAATGTTTGAATGGTCATTCACGCGTTCTTGCTTAAATAACAATAATAAATGTGGGGTTCAGCCAGCAAGCAAAAATGCTGTTGGATAGAGTTATTGAAAAAATAACCCATTCCTAGACAACAATTTTGTTTTATTATTTTCATCTCATATACATATAACACATGTGCTGAAAAGTCCGGAGCTTGACAAAGAAAAGTAGTCCCCATAACACATTTCAATCCATTGCTTAGCTTGAACGGTATTTTTCCCCATCAAGAAGTAGTATAAGATTAAAACAGGAAATGGTTTTTGATCTATTCATGTGGAAATGACAAAAGTATAACATTTAGCACAATAATTCACAAACCAAAGAACATTTTAAACACCGTGTTTTAAAGGTTGGTACACACTGATAATAATGTTAATTATAATAAAATAGCGCCATCTATGTGTGAAGCCCCGGAATTCTCAGCCCATGTATTAAAAAGCTTTTTACTATCAATTCTTTAGCATTTAATGTATAACTAAACATGATTATTTTAGTCGCGCAGTTTTTAAGGTATTATACGCATACTAGAAAAGGATGCATTTACAGACAAACTTTGCTTTATAATTATGGATAATTGAAAAAATAACCCACTGTCACACATTGATTGGTAATACATCCTTTCTTAAAACTTATATTTGATAAACATTATTTTCTTATGACAACATATGGTATAATCATTTATATTCAGGTAATGACTTAAGAAATTGCTTGAATTTTTATTCCTCGACACAAGAGAAGAAGGTAAGAAAATGAAAGTAATTTTTCATGCAACTTTATTGTTACCTACGTATGTATGTACATATATTATGTTAAAATAATTAATTCTGATATATTTTGTGCACTGAAGGATATTTTTTCATGCATTTTTCGCTTTTTCCCCGTACGTCTTTATATATATGTGTATGCTTGAAAGTGAAGAATAGTTATGTTCAACCGTTGTTGCATTTTCTTATGACTGCTTATATATAAGTATGTAAGATTGTATACCTATGTTCATATATTTATTTATATATTCTATTGTGTATATTAATTTCTATTTATTCTCATTTCTCTGTATACATTAGCTCCACATTATAATAACAGAAATGAAGGTTAGGGCGGTTTATTTATCAACTTTTTCGAATTTCCAGACAGCTAGGTAGGAAAATTAGTTATCATATGGTAAGACTATGCAAAGTTACATTCTTCTACGATGCTATCTTGGTCATAATTTACAATTTTTGCCGCACGTCATATATTCTCTTTAAAAGGAAAATTAAAACTCAATCATTGCAATCCTTTAATTAAAAAAAATGCACCTCCATAAATCCTAGTCGCAGCCCTTCTCCCCCCCCCTCCCCTCCCAATTACATATACATTCCAGTCCTGGTGATATACAAGAGGTGGAGTAGATCGCTTTTCATTGCCTTGTACTTGTAGCTTGAATGTCATGTCTCTTTCTTGTATCTATCTTAACCATAAAAATGTAGTAGTGTTTACTTTCATAAATATTTTAAACAGGAGACGTAGCGTTCAAGTCCGATTCTCTTAGTCTCCAATAACATATGATTCGCGTCGCTTTGCTTAGTAAAGTACTTTCCGTATTATTCAAAAATTGAGTAGATTAAATTTCAACTTTCCACTAAAGATGTCTCCAATTTCAAAATAGAATCAGAAAATATGAATTGCAGCCAAAATTGTAACCCATATTAGTGATCTTTAGGTCACAAATATCGATGTCAGGAAATTTGAAGCATATGTTATACTGTGTGCAAATCGTAAACAAACTTACCTATACTTAACTTTATCAATATCTCTAATTGGCTACCTTTGGCATCCACCATGGCCTCAATCCTAGGCTTGACCTTGCAAGTCATCTTCACTTATTCCTCTGAAATGTCAGGCCACTCATTCTCCACGCCAGCCTCTCAGATATTCACATGGGGGGTGACACAGGCCTTTCAATCAATAGTGCCCCAGATACCATAATCAAGATGTTACAGTCTGGTGAGAATAGAGGCCCCATTCAGTAGGTTCAAAAAATTCCCAAGTTGTTTTCCCATCACTTTTAATTTTTTGTGGTCTTTTTCCTGGAGACAGAGCCTTGATGGAAAACATAATTGCTGTTAAGGCAAATGGCCTTCCACCAGGGACAAACCAATGCCACCATCACCACCACATACACGTCAGTGCCGATCTTGAGGCTCATTGGAGACCAATAATGGGACCTCCTTTTCATATCGGATACAACGACACCGAGCATCATGGCAGAGAATGGGTGTTTGATGCTATTGATATGAAACCCTTCTTCAACACAGAGGTTCACAAAACGGTCGTCCATGGCTTTATCCACCGTCCATAGCTCCCTTTCAGAGAAGATCCAATTGTGGATGGATGTCTCTTCATCCAGTTGAAGAGTTTCGTACCCTGGATGACTCTGGACTCCATGCTGCCTTATGCAAGGAGCTTCTGTTGGTGAACGGAGGAGGTCCTCCCAAAGTCATCCACTAACATCATGATGGTACATTTTACAACTTTGAACTCTTTGGCAAAGGTCCTTAAGCTGATTGATTGAGAGTCTTGATGTTTTGGAGATGTCGGCCAGGAAGTTAACTTGCCTTTTCCATTTTTGTCCACCGCTTCCAGGCTTCCTCTCAAGGCTCTTGTTATTTTCATTCAGCTTTTTATCTTGGTAATGAGACCCTTGGAGCAGGGAACGATCAGGAGAACTTTTCTTAACTCATTCATATGGCAAACGATTTATTAAGCTATGTTGTCCTTGGTCGAATAAAGATATTTGTTTCAGTATCATTGTGATTTTTTTATTGCTCTATCATCCTTTGATATTACAGAAAAAAACAGTAAATTATTTAGTACGTCAATTAAGCCTTTCTAGAGTTCCATTCACGATTCACTGGGATACGCTGTATGAGTATTTCGATCTTTCCTCTTAGAAAATGTAAAAAAAAAAAAAAAAAGATGAGTCATCCAAATTTTCATACTTTATTCTCTCTTTTTGTTTTATAAGATGAATTTAGGATTTTTTTTTTGAAAAATCTATATCAAAATAATTGAATTTACAATAAAGAATAATCCTTTATTTTAAGCTTTATTAATTAAATAAAGAATTTTAGCCTGTTTTTCAAATTATGCTTGAGATGTGCAACCTATGATGTCATTATTGAACAATGAGGCTATTTTCTTAACATATATGACCTGCAACTTTTTCGCACTACCAAGAATCTAAATTCTAAAAAAGTTTGAAAACAAACCGACCTAATGTATACATATAGTTTTATTAATATCCTCTGCGTTGTTCAATGCTACATTCTCATACTTTATAATATGAGAACTAATAGTCATTTCGTTTTATGATGCCATAATTTTAATTCTGACATTCATTTGAAAATACATATAACAGAAATGGGAGATATGTTCATGGGTATCCTCTCTACTTGTTATATTATTATATAATATCATAATCACATCAATACTATAACATTACTATGATTTTTAGTCAAACCTAATCTCAGTTATTTGTCTATTTTAAGAGGTAATAATGGTATTAGCCATTAATGATCCTTTGCAAATTAGCTTTATAAGCTACACATAATTTCAGTTACTGACATTTGTGGTAGTTATATCTGTAGATTAAACATACTGGGTGGTCCATATAAATCTGTACATTGACTTATTCAATAATTAATATAGGTTGAGTAATTGAAGTTAATTTAATATTTTGATTTATTAAAGCTTAAGTAATTAATGACATAAGAAGTCCATGAGGGTCCATGCAAGAGATCTTGGGATTTCACACCAGATTTTCCAGATAGCTATCAAAATAAGGGAGATGGAAAAAACAATATGCCCCCCACCCCTTACTGTCCTGATGGCAACACTCTCGATTACACCTTTTAGATGCATGTCGAGGGATAGGCCTGCAGTGTCCGTCATCCAAACACCGTGGCTCTCAAGTCCACTGTCAGCCAGCAATGAGACACCATGACAGAGGACTACATCTGCAGCAGGTGCTAGGCCTTCAAGAAGACCTTTTTTAAGCTTAGATAAGCTTCACATCCGTAGGAATGACTGCTACATTATCAAGAGTCAAAAAGAGGCGTTCTCCTTACATAATAGTTTTTAGGACTATCTGTAGTGATTTGGAAGAATACTTCTTAAATAAAGACAGTCTTTCAATACGGACGCCTACTACAAGATGCTTAAGTATCCTGTCTTTCCCTGCTTGAAGGCCTATTACCGGAACGGAGATTATTTGTACACAGCAAAGAAGAACCAGGCCAGTCTGAAGTAAACATTTTTAAGTTTATGGGGCCACAGACTTCTGGCCCCAATCATCTTCTGATCCCCATCCTCTGTACCATTATTGGTGGAGCACTCTGAAGAACAAGTCCATCAATATCTACCACAACAACACTAACTCCCTTAAGTCAACCATCAGCGATATTGTTGTTTAAATAGAAAGAGAGTCACTGTGTTTCGCTTCAAACAAATCCATTGATAACTAACTTAGAAAAAAATATTAACGTAAAAATGCCGGACATCATCGAACAGCTAAGTATTGTCTGCTTTAAGACTTACAATGTCTGTAAATTCTTAGAAAAGGGTAAAAACCTTCCAGATCATCCTAAATTAGAACGACCACTCAAATTTGATCCTGAGGCGCTAAAAAACGCACAGAAAATTCCTTGTTAAATGTCTTTTGAATTTTATTAGGCATTACAAAAATTTGGTTTACTTTTTCTTGGATGAGAAAACATTTGATATTATCAGTTTATAAACCGTCAAAATAGTCGGATCAAGTGCAACCTTCATGAAATTCACAACATATACAGGACAAAATACCCTACATGAGGAATCATGCTTGGTGTTTTAGTACAAAATACCAGCAATCTGGTTTGATAAAGGATGATGATTAGCAGCGCCCGACTACTTGATAATCTTGGAGAAAAAGGTTCTCCCATAGTCATAAAAACTCACAAAGCAGTATTTTCTTTTATTTTCCAATCAATCAATCATAATTTATTTCACGACTTCTAAAATAACATATCTACGAACATAACGACAAAAATATCTTACAGACGCACGACTGAACAACGTCTAAGAAGGACCAAGGACTATGCAAGAGGTTGATCATAGATTCTATCCGTACACAAAACAAGGGTTCCTCCCTTTTCCTCAAACTTCTCTTAAAAATGAAGTTATTTTCCTACCAACTTATTGAGGCCTGTAGGAATCATAGCCTTATTTGAACATGCAGAATAGAGAGTAAATAGGACTTTTGAGATTATTAACTTAATTTTTTTGAAGTTTTTAAAGGAAGGAAACAACAAACCAATCAATTGTGGGATTGATGTTTAAAACGAAGCCTCCAAGTGCCCCACACTCGTGCATACCACATGACTTACTTTCGGACCTTTGTAAAATAAATTAAAAGAGTTTTCCTTCACACCACAGAAGGAGCTATTTTTCATCTCATTCTATTTCAAAGATTTATTGGTCATTAATAGAGAGGTGGCCATCCTGTAGCGGAACCATGTATCCTTTTGACTTGTAAAAGGGCTTCCAAAGAGATTTCTCGAGCCCTCCATAACATTTTCATTAGCAAGGGAACCAAAACCTCACGAAACCGTTTTCAATGTATTAAAATTATTATTGCAAATACTGTAAAAAGGCGAATGGCAAAAGATATGAAAAATATAGTGAAGTGGCTATGAAATATATAACGTCTGAAATCATATGCCAACAAGAATAGAGAAAATTGGCAAGGACTTTATTTTAAAGTTTGTATGACTTTCTAACCTCCCTTGGAGGTCATTATTGAAGGGAGTGTAGATCCTATTAATATGTCAAATAAGTTTTGAGAAAAATAAACTCTGTTTAAATTGATCAAGCTGAATTACGCTCAAGTATTAATCTGATATTGGAGTATTAAATATTTTTTTAAGCAACTGGTAAACATAACTGTTTATAAACACCCATTTGAAATTTAAAATATCTACATTTTGTAATCATTCAATATTTAAGTTGTTTTAAGAACTGATAAAAATACAATCCCAGTCCAATTTAACAGACGTACTGATTTTTCAAATTACCTAAGAGTAATTTGTCTGCTCCAAATGAAGTAACCCAATTTTTCATAAAAGACTTATCAAGAAGATATTTGCAATATAGAATATTAAATCGGTGTGAAAGACAATAAAAGGATTTATAAACTATGTGTCAAAAAGTATCAGATCGACAACATGTATGCACCAACCGGCTGGAAACTTGAAACTTACACACTGGGAAAGAAAATAGTCTGACCTTCTTTTATAATAAATTTGACAAAAATCTTTATTTATCTTCTTCAGGTCAATGGCAACCCAGTCCTTGTAGATGGAAGTATTCATGGCTTCAACGTTCGGGCAACAGATGCTACAGGTCATCTTCCTCAAGAACCAGAAAGTTAAGTCGAGGGGATTGACATCCAGACTGTATTGTGGCCACATTATCTTGTTGGCATAAGAACTGTAGGGAGGCCAGCAGTTTAAAAAAAAGAGTTCGAAAGAACTCAAAAACCCAATTCAAAAAAAGAGTTTTGCAACACATGAGATGGATTTAAATTTTTTTCAAAGTCTAGTAGCATATCCACCCTCACAAGGCTCTTTCTACTCACTTTTTTGACAACTTTTTCTCTTCTGAATAGTGAAATCTATTTGGTTGGATGTAAATCCTAAGCACTTTGAGAATGCAAATTTTTTTTGTTGGTATCATTAACAATGTTTTTAGTTTTATATTTCTAAGGCAGTTATAAATCAGTTTTAATTATTGAGGCATAATTTCTAGGATAGTTTTATTAGATCAATTAAATCAGCTGTGAGGAGGGTAATAGAGGAAGAAGGAAATAAACAAGGGTATTTGCAAAAATTACTCCAATTTCGATCAAATTTGTAACAAATCCTCAGAGTTACTCTCCCTCATTTATAATAAGACACGAATGTTCAATCAGGTTTTGAATATAAATCAATGTGGTAGGAAATGAAGGTCACTCATCAGGAGTTAAGGAAAAATATTCATTCTTCTGATAACCAATTCCAAAAACAAAAACCACCTAAAAAGGCACAAACGATTTGTATTGCTAAGTATAACCACGAGTGTCTTTGTTTATGAATGTCGTAGAGTAACGCCGAGGAGTTTTAATTGTAAGGACGGGTTAACACCTGGCTCTTTGTAGTTGCTACCTGAATATATCTATATAGTTTTTTTCTAAACCTTTATTATTCTTAATTATTCTTTCACCCTAAAGGAAAGAACATTAATATACCTTTATTATATAAAGTGATGCCACAAATGAGTTGTATTATTAATGACAGAGGGTAACACTGAAAATTATAACAGGCAAAAGTTTTAGAAATAAATTGTCAATATACGCAACCGTGTACAGTTGATAAATGTGATAATCCGTCTTGATTTCTTGTTGAGAATTGAGGATCGAAAAGGATAAAAATACGGACTTGTAATTATTTCTATCCTCTTACAGCGAATTTAATAACACGTCATGACACTTAAGCTGTTTTCCTCTCAAACATTGTACTTGTACCAAGATATCTACAGGGTTGATTTAATGTAGTGGTACAAATTTCAATAGTAAAAAACTTTATACAAAAATCATCTGAAAATAGTTCTTAGTACAACTTTTATTCAATATGTGAGCCTCAGCTCTAATAACTGCTTAAATACGAGGTCTAAATACCTTGCAGACCTTGACTATGTAGTCAGACTCGGGCTTAGTCCATTTCTTCTTGATGGAAACCCCTAGAGACGGGACAACCGTGAGGAGGAGTACACACCTCTCCTCCATACGTGCCGCTTAGATAAAGTAGTCCAAGGGATTCACATCTGTAGAGGCGTTGGTCACATGTTGAGTTCTCAAAAGTCCAGAAAGTTGTCTCTCAAAAAGGTCTGGGTCTTAGTGGTACGATAGCACGGAGCTTTGTCTTGAGTGAAATCAAAGTTGCTCCCGAACTTTTCTCTGGACTAAGGTTACACATTTTTATCCAGAAGTTTGAAGTAAGCATCTGCATTGAGCCGTTCCTTCCTCTTCATAAAAATGGGAGAGGAGACTTCACTTGTGCTGTCCACAAACGCCTCAGACAAGGGTTTCTTGTTTTTAATTGAGTCAAAACATCACATATTGGAGTCTTGAGTCACAAAACCTACCTTTTACCCAATTTGAAAACAATCAACTAATAAATTTCCGATTTTTGAAAGTTTAAATTGAGTGTACCATTAGATAAAATCAACCCTGTATATATTTTTCTACTCGCTATTGTATGTAAATTTTAAATATGTATATGTGATCTATGACTATAAAAACTAAACTAGAATTATTTTTCTCAATTTGTAAACTCTTCGACTAATTATGGTCAATTTTTATTATATATTAATTTTATCACCACAATGAAAGAATATGAAAAATGATGAATATAATACGAAATACTGTATGATTGTGTTCAAATTAAGTCTCATAAATCAGATGAAAGTTCTGAACAATAGTTGACATTCTAACATATCTCCACTCATCCCAAAAAATTGAGTATAAATGACCATAATACGTCTATGCAATGTTATGCATGTCCAAGTATATATGGTATTTAACATTTTCTCCTTTTCTTGATCTTTTTAAAGATTGCTTTTGTATTAACTGATCCCATTTATTATTTAAGAATTTGTGTTGTATTTTTTTTTTCTTTTAAGGCATTCTCATGTAAGTTACAATTTTGTAAACACAATAACATTTTTTCTCGGAGCGAACTCAAATAATAAGTATTTGAGAATCGGCTATATGTATTTCTAAAATTGGCTAAAAGTTTGTTTCAACAAAAAACGGCTAAAATATCATTTAATATATTTGATACCTTATGGCTTAAGGGCTTTAATTTTTTATAGTTTCTTAATATATCATGTTTTATCATAATTGTACCTTTGTTAAAATTGAGGTTGAGCCCTCTTGTCAATTCTCTTTAATTACCATAGGCTGGTCAACCTTCTTAAGGCTTCAGACGGTTTAGTTTTCAGCACCTTTGAAGTGATGATATCTGAGAGGGGATTGTCTCATAATGATGTAACCGGGAGTGGATGATAATATGTAGTTGGACTGCATAAAACATATTTCCTACTATCAAGTTATCAATATAAAAAGACCAGTAGCACTCCCGCGCCTTTCTTTGTAAAAGCATTGGAAAATTACATTAACATGATGAGAAGTGATGTACATCCTATGTATTTTCTTGTTGGCCGGTTTTTTTTTTTTTTTTAATTGATTAAAGAATGAATTTTAATTTCCTTATACATTTTAATTATTATTTAGTTCCGGAGTAGTGAACATCCTTTCCTAAAAATATTGAATTATATTCAAACCTGATTGAATATTCTTACATTCAAGTGTGATCATAAAAACAGAGCGTAACACTAAGGCTTTGTTGCGGAGTAATAATTCTAAGTCCGTGTTAGACTTTGAGTAGAATTAGGGATCGCTATCGGAGTAATTCTTGTCAATGCCTTTGTTTATTTCCTTTACCTTATTCTCCCTTTTTTAGTGATGATTATTAGTGACTTTTATTTAAGTGTATGCTCATGGGAATTTGGACGATTTTTGCATCCCCTATGATGCCCTTCTTCTCAGACATACTTCACTTTGCCTTCCTTTATTATTTATTTAATTACAGGCTATTTATTTACTCACACACTCTTGCTTTATTTAATCGTAGTTATACCTTATGGCTTTTCTAATTTATTTTTTTACTTTTTATTTTGGAGTCTTGGAAATTTAAAACTGTTTAAGTATTGTTGGTCGTTCAAAATTAAATTAATAACACTTTTAAAAAAATGTTACTCAGAAATGCTCGGATACTTAGTTAAAAAATATCATAAAGGAAATTTGGATGGATACGTCATGTACGTATTTTTATGACGTAATGGCTCTTTAAGTACAGGTTGCAATACCAATTTAGTATAGGGTTGCTCGTACATACGTTGAAAATATGAGGAAATGATGAAATTGCAACCAACTAATGAATATTTACGTTTAGAAAATTCCCTTATTCGCATAAACTATATAAAGGGATTGTCGCCAAAATATTTTTCTACAAAAAACAACACAAAATATACATTTTTTAACTTTTTTATTTAAAATCAAAAATATGACGAGCATATAGGTATAGAGTAGCCATTCATTCGATATAATCACCGTTGGCATCAATAACGGCCTCAATACGGCCTCTGAACCGGTCGCAGGCTCTTCTGACCATCTCATTGTCCATGTTGCCGAATACCTCTTTGATGGAGTCCATCAGGCTGGCTTTGGTGTTATGGGGATGTCTGTTGGTATGTTTCTCGACTTAGCCCCAGACAAAATAGTCCAAAGGATTAAGGTCGGGAGAGTTAGGAGGCCACAAATCCTTGGTTACGACGTCATAACAGTTCTCGATTAACCACTGCATGGAAATTTTGGAGTCATGGCAGGGTGCTGAGTCCTGTTGCCACACCCAGGGCCTGTCTCCGGCCTTCATGGACCTGGTAGGGTCATCCTCAACCATCTTCTTCACCTTGTCGACAAAGTCGGTGTCCCTGACCTTCCTGTCGGCGCCCTCCTCCTTGGGTGCCCTCTTTATGGTAGCATCAACATCCCAGGTGTCCTCTAGCTTCTTACAGATACGCTGAACAGTCCGTAAATTCACTCCTAAGGTTGAAGCAATCGTTGAATTGGAAATTTCATCTCCATTATTAACCAATGCCATGACTACAGCGGACCTCGAAAGCTCCTCGTTCCACTTAAAGCTCTTTATCTCCTCATATGATGACGGCATGATGCTAACTGAACTACGTATCGTCAGCTGACAAGAATAGCTTTCCTATTTGGTAACCGGTTTTTATTTGATAATGTCGTCTTCAAGTTATCAAGGTTTAAAGTAGGCGACAATTTGATCCCCGCTCCCTGTATTTCTAGTAAATTTATGGATATATATAGTCTATTTATAGATTGAGCAGCAGTTATAACTAGAGCTTTCATGTGTAGATTTTATTGTGAATTCAAACTATCTAGGAAATTATTCAGATTGAAAAAGGTGGACTTTTGCATGATGGGTATGCATATCTACTTAATAAAGAAAATTGAAATACCATCCAATTCAAAACCATTACAAAAAACAATTCAATCACCAAAACCAAAAGTCATCTTTTTGTTTTTCTTTGTTCCATAATTTTTTTGTTTCATAATATCTTTATAAAAATTGTCTGTTCCACATTTTGTACGCTCTACATTTTTAGCGTTCGAAATTTTGTCCGTTCAACGTTTTGTAGTTCTATGTTTTGAATTTTGACGTTTTTTCCTAGTACTTAGTATATGGTAATTTGGTAAGTATCCCTTTACCATCTTAATACTGGTATACCAAACAATACTAAATTACTGTTAGTAACACAATAGGTTCAAACTCTCTCCTGCAACTTGATTTCACAAATGATACCTTTATGGCGGAACAAGACTCTTGGAATGTATCAATATTTAACTCCATAAACCTTAAATATAGACATCTTTAATATATGCCTTAAATTACCCTCTGTTTAATATCTGGGGTATTATACGACCCGAGATTTATAAAAATGCTTCTTATTCCTTTGAATCTACACTGTATTTTTAACTAACAACTTTTTGGTATTTTTCTGAAACATTAAATCTGATTATATGTAATTATTTAATTTTTCGTTTGAGTCTTTTAATTTTATGTAGTTCGATGCAAAAACATAGCACAAATTAATCGGGTTTACCCGACCATATCCTCCTCAGAATTCCACCATCAGCTACGCTAATGTTCTCATTGGGGCTTCCACTTACTGGATTGCGTCTATGTGCAGCTCTGTCACCGTCTTCAGAAGGTTTATCATAGGATCTAGAGGAAGAGGCTGCTCTTGGTCGGCCTTCAACCTTGACGTAGCGCTTAAGAGTAGATGATACAACCTCTGAGGGAAGGGGGAGGAAGTAACAGAGATATTGGATTCCGTTATTTGTGAGATAACATTAGCAGTCTTTTATGACGAATTTATCCTACACATATCTTTGAGATTTCAACAAATTCAAGGTCTTCATGACATGAATACTGGGTGTGTCAACATAAGGGATGTCTAGTGGCATGAACGTCCTTTTTTGACAACCATACTACCCTCATTAAAGATCCTTTTCGTATATTTAAATCACGTTAGACTGGGTATCAACATCCTGAGAGCTTTCATTAAGATGGAAAAACCAGAAATTATAAACAATGCTTTATCTATCTTGATAATGCCTTGTTTAGGATTTTTTTGTCGATTTAGCAATTTTTAATAGAAGTTTCGTGAATTTCATTTTTTTGTTTTTTAGTTAAAATTTGTTCCATTGTTTTATCTTTTGATTTCTTGGATATAAGGACTGTGTTGTGCAACAGTTGATACACAAGGATAATATTCTAGTTATTATCCTATATAGACACGTAACCTCATTGAAACTGATTGGTACTAATTTAATTCACAAAATTTGGAATAAATTATACATATTTCATAGAAATTTTTATTTAAAAAAATGAAATTTTTTTACCATAAAAACCGCAAATTATATAACTCGTACGTTTTAATTATTTTAAATTTAGGATTTATTTTATTCTCAATGTTTTATATTCATAAAATTATTTTTACCATTCTAATTGATACTTACGAATCCAAAATGGATAAAATAGCGGTGGAAAAAAATAATACAAAATTGAAATGACTTTATTATTGCAATTGTTCAACTGTTTATCATGTAATTAAATACTTTTAATTTTTTGCGTTTCTTTTTTTACGCAGTCCATTAACAGTGTTATAAAAATGATATTCACCAATCGAAGGTTAAAGAAAATTTTTTATTTAGAGCAGTATACCAATATTCCTTCATTTGACCGCATTTTATGCTAATAGATTACTTAACGGCTATATTAACCCTGTATAGTTCAACCCAGAGATAAATTAGATAAATTATTTGACTATATTAAACAAACAAAAAAGATTTTAATTTTAATATGAAAAAAATAAGAAATACAACAAAGAAATAATTGAATATATTATAAATATAATATGAGCTAAAATATGTACTAATTGGACTAATTTTTTTTTAATTATCAATTATATTTTTTGCGATTACAAAAGTCAAAAATGAGACTAAACAAAAAATCACATTACAGGTTGTGGATGTGCAAATAAGTTTAAAACGAATCAAGGTCTTAATTTGACGGATTTGCACTCTGTATTGAGAAAAGCAGATCTATTATATACATATAATATATACGTGAACGTGATATCCAATTTTACACAGAGCAACTACAAGATCACTCTACACGTTAAGCAGCAATATTTATTTATTTTAGATATAATTTATTACAGAAAAGGTTTTCTTACATGAATAAAATGAGCCAAACTGTATAGGTAGATCTAAAGCTGCTTTGCTCAGAAGTGAGTACTCATTCATCACAAAAATTCAGAATTTGTCAAGTGTTTTAAAATTAAAAACTGTTTTTTATAGTATGGTCAGTTGAAATTTTGATAAATTCATGTTCCATGTCAGACGACCCATCATTATCTGTGGCAGTAAAAAGTGGCTATGCAGTTATATTTTTGCGAAGCACTATCTTCAAGGAAATAATTTTTAAAATTATCCAAAAGAGGCTAATAAAAAATATGTACATTCATCATTATTTAATTTTTGATACCAAAATCTAAATTATCTTCTTTTTTTCGAAAAATAATACTCACATTGGGAACAACCCTTGACAAAAAGTAACACTGATGATTTGTTGGGACGTTATGTGTGTATAAAACCTATTTTGTTAGCTTTTTTTCACCCTTTCTCCAGTGAAATATTCAACTTTTAGGAAATAATTCATTCTATTTTATACAAGATATATGGATATAAATATATACAATCTACATGTATAAATAGAATATTCAATAATACAAAGAATAAGCGTTTAACAATAGCATTTAATATATATTATATCAAATTTATATAGATTTTTCAATATATTGAATGTTTAAGCAATTTAAAAATATTTATTATGTAATGTTTTTTTATATTTTTTTCAGCAATGTAATTTTTATTCAATAAATATCATATATAACATGTATATTAGGCTGGTTTGTAATTCAACTCTTATTGAATTTCGATTAAGTCTAGTACAATTTTTTTCAAGTGGTAAGAAAACAGCATCTGTCATCTGTAGATAACACATCTCAAAGTTTGAATGGAGACAAAATATTGGTAAAGTTTTTTTCTAAAACTACCCTATGGAGCACCAATAGAGAATAACATAAAAAAATTCATCATTCGTTTCTGAAAATGTAATAAAAGGATGCATACTAAATGCGTATCATCAAATTTTCCTAACTTATTTCCTTTTTTTGCTCAATAAAAAAGATTTAAAAAATTTTATAAAATATTTTTTATAGGTTAGAAAAATGCCTATCAAATTTTTTTTTTGCAAAATAATGTATTCTTAGAATTCAAATTCACTTAGTGAAGAATGTTTCCCTTTTTTCATTATTTAATCGATATGTGCGTCCTAAAGAAGACATTTTTAGGCCAATACAATTTTGCATAGGGTATGTTCATAACATATGGCAAATTTTCCGAACTAGTTGTAATCGAAATTCAAAAAAAGTTGACAAACAAACCTCTCTAATGCATATTTATATATATTATTATTATACAACAAGAAAATAAAGTGATAAATGGTAATATCCATATTATTGGAATGCAAGAATCCTTGGATTATGCAGTTATAAATATATTTATATATATATCGAAAAATCGGTTTCCATTCCACCATGTTGCTTCAATATTACCTATTATTCTCCGTTTTTCTTCTCCTTTGAACCACCTGTAAGTATAAAGAATATAGATAGAGATTGTCAATTTATTTTGTATAATAAATTTGTACAACTTTTTTTATTTGTTAAAATAAAAGCTCCTTCAAATAAATAAAAATGTTTTGTGAGTCCTAGCAGCTGATATACATATCTATGATTCAAATATAAATCTAGAGCAAAGCTTTTAAGTTTTTATTCAAAAAGTTTTATATGTGACCTGTCAACATAAAAGCAAAATTGGGTTTTTTTTTTTTTTCAAAAGTGAATCTTCTTTTCTTAATCTAATTAATTATTTTCTATTTCCATTAATAAATTATTTAGATACATCATCGAGAGGCGCTCCAAATTCCACTGAAAGATTGCAGTAATTATTCATCCCTTATGGAAAGATAAATCAAATATCATAAATCGAAAGACAGCTTCAAACTATCGTTAATATTCCCATTTATCTCAACCAATTCTATAAATTATAATGTTCAGCTTATAATTGATTTTAATAAGTCAATGAAAAAATGGAATTAATGCACAGTGTGCCCTCAAAACTTGAAGTAGAATTAAATTACCCTTTAATACCATTTATATTTAGTTAAGATTTAGATGCTGTGGTTTTTCTCTGATGAAAAGAATTTCTGTCAAGATCATAAGGTCAACAAGCAGAACAACAGGTGGATAGCCACCTGCACCAGCCATGTGAGGAAGGTAATGAAGACCAAGTTCCCTGCTATGGTCATGGTGTTCGGGGTGGTCAGCAGTGAAGGTCATGTTATGCCTCCCCACATGTTTGAAACGGGTCTAAAAGTCAATACAGAGGTCTACGTGGATGTTATGGAGAAGGTGGTTCTGCCCTGGATCCAAGGGGTGGCGGGAGACAGGCCCTGGTGTGGCAACAGGACTCAGCACCCTGCCATGTGTCCAAAAAAACGAGAACTGTTATGACGTCGTAACCAAGAAGATTTGTGGCCTCCTAACTCTCCCGACCTTAATCCTTTGGACTATTTTGTCTGGGGCTATGTCTCTCGACATAGCCCCAGACACCCCCATAGCACCAAAGCCAGCCTGATGATGACTCCATCAAGGAGGTATTCGGCAACATGGACAATGAGATGGTCAGAAGAACCTGCGACCGGTTCAGAGGCCGTATTGAGGCCGTTATTGATGCCAACGGTGATTATATTGAATGAATGGCTACTCTATACCTATATGCTCGTCATAGTTTTAATTTTCAATAAAACAGTTAAAAAATGTATATTTTGTGTTGTTTTTTGTAGAAAAATATTTTGGCAACAATTTGATCCCCGCTCCCTGTATATGCTGAAATCTGAAGTCTAATAGAGATGGACATAGTACATACAACCCTATACAGCCAAGAAGAATCATCACTTCTGCAGCAACAATATTGATGACTTCTCGCCTATCTCAATTTGGCCCTCCTCCAGTCCTGACCTTAAAACCATGTATTTTTCATCTCGGGTTGTCTTGGAGGAGAATATGTGCCGCACATCTCATCCAAATTTGGATTCACCTCGAAAGGCCATCACGAAAGTGGGGTTGTGTAATTGACATGGCCTTAATCGTCAAGAGCCGGTAATCTGTTCGCCGGAGTGTTCAGACTCTTATAGCTTGTGAATAAAAAATATAGCTAAATGTAGTAATGAAACATATGACAAATTGTTTTTGAGCTGTCTTTTTTATATATTCCATAAAAATTAAGGTTTTTTTAGTCATAGTACTACTTGTTTTGAGCCCCCACTTAGTATACTTTAACATAAGGTATCTGATGTGAAAAATTACCTTTATTACTCTGTATATTTATGAAGTACATACAACAATTAATTGGACATTTATTATTTTCTTAAATTTTACAGTATAAAATTAGAAGAATAAAATCCATCCTACAATATATGACTTTCAAACGATTTTTTCAGAAGATCATTTGATAAATACCTAAGATAAATTGTCTTACATTATTTTGTGGGAGGGTGAATCTTTTTTCATCCGATAAATGATGAATTTAAATTTGATATATATTTGAAATGTTTCTCTTGAGATAAATGGATCATATATGTATGCTTATGGAGGGGAAAGATTTTGATTAATAGTTTAAGCTACAAACATACATGTAGCCTTAAATGGTTGTTTGGATTGTTGCTTTGAAATAAAAGTTTATGTCTATTTTTCATAATATTTAAATATCTTCTTCTTTTTTTAATTTCTAAATATTAATGTAGTGAGCATTATGCATACTATATACTCTGACAAGTAATAAATCTATCAAAATAAAACGAAATAGAGCCAAATGTTTGATAAGATTTATTATCATAGCGAAGCAAACTAAAAAAAAAATTGTGTACGTAATAACATTTCAATATCTTCATTCAACTTCTTCAAGTATGTAGTGCTGCCTCTTCAGCCCTTATTTAGAACTGAAAATTGCAGTCCCGTCCTACATATTAGTCCTAAAACTTATAAAGTTATGTCCCTTAAAACGTAATTAAACTATATTTGTTATATATGAATCAGTTATAAATACAGTTGGTGGCTTTCATGTGTTGGAGTTGTGAGGAACGAGCGTTTGTCATCGAAAATAAATATTGCCAAAAAATCGTTTGAATTACAAATCTCAATTTAACTCTTGAGTTGTATTGATACAATTTAAGAAAATCCGTTCATTGTTCCAATTTATAATGTACATAAAACTATTGTTTTCAATTCATTTTCATAATTTGAACGCAAATAACTCCAGAAATAATTATGCTCGAGAGAAAAAGTTTGTATCATCAGATTTGAAGTTACACATTAATGGGATAATTAAAACCGGATTTATTCTGAAAAAAAACAAAAACATTTTTAAGCCCTTTACCAAATCCTCAATTTGTGATTATTTAATCAACAGATCGGCCAGATTTATATGTTGTTTATTACATTTAGGATCCTTTTGTATAAAATAACTATCTCTCTAAAACCTTTAAATGAAAAGTTATTTAAAGAGAAACAAGAAATAAATAAATGAAAGGATATTACAATACCGCAGTTCGGTGTATGGACAATAAGGGAAATACACTCTCTGATATGATTTTCAAAATTGTGTAAAACTTCAACATTAAATGTGGACTTTCATAATGAAAGACAAATAAAACTTATTTGATTAATAAAACTTGTTTTATTTCCTTTTGAAAAAATGACATGATGTTCTCACACCCTGTAAACAGATATAATATGTACTCACCGATTTTACTCATGTTGTGTCCGAGAACATAGGAACGGATAGCAATTTGATCGGCGATTCGAACTTCTGGTCGAAGCTTTGGTGCGTTAGCTAAATAAATTATAAGGAGTACCACAATTTTTTTGACTTATATACGAACATAATTAAAATGACTATACCTTCAGTCAGAGGTGCTCTAACGACTTTCTTTGGTGGAGGAAGTTGATCCACGGTGTAAATGGGCTCACTATGAAAAATAAAAAAAGTAATAATATAATCAAAATATTAAAAATAGATACATATATCTACATGTTTGTTAGCATAAATATTTTGAAAATGAAATTACATTGTTTATTCAACAAATTAGGGGGCTTTTATTTACCTACATTAATATTTTTGAGCTAAAATTTATATATTATGGTAGAAATGTAGTTTTTATATGAGAACCCAAATAAATAAAAAATGATGTAGAGAATATTGATTAATCAAAATATTTTTATCTGTATTTACAAATAATAAAAAATAGACTTTGTTTGATTAGAACGAAAAAAATATTAATAAATTTTAGATAAGATGCTTATATATTACTATGAAGAAGAGTTGAGGAGCATCACTCAGAATATACATATGTAGAGATGTGAAAGAGATTGAAATCTTTGTGAGAAATCCTTCTTTTTTTTTTAAAGTATTTTTTCGTAACCTCCTAAATATTAGCGCTCTTATTAACTGTTTCTTCCTAAAGCCTTGAATCAAGTTGTTGAGAAAAGAAGGACACATGATCAATATACAAGGGTAGTCTGAAAAGTTTTTGCTTTTGAAAGTGTAGGCTTTAAATAGATACCTAACAATAGCGAGATATAAAGGTTTGTTAAGTTAAAATTTAATGTGTTTAAGTCAATCCTTCTCGGAGTAATTGAGCCAAAAACAAAAAGTGCCTCGGGAACAATTATTTTGCCGAAAAAAAGGGAAGGTACTATTTGGATGGCTACTAGAGATGGGAACATCGGTGGGAGGTGGTGTTGAAAAATTAAACAAAAAATTCAGAAAAAATGTTTTGTGTCTTTATTAGGTCGTAGACTTTTCAGACCCTCTCGTAGGTCCAATGTGTGATCTTTTTTGTACATAACACAAGAGATGTAGAATATTACTTGATGTAGCATCCAGTGTGTATAAAAGGGGGAAAAAGTATTTGTGAGAGCACTAGAGACCAAATTAATATCTGGATTATCAGTCATTACATCATTTTTATTTTTATTAAACCCTTATTCTTCCTTTCTTGAGGAGAGAACGCATATTAATTGAGATGAGCATTGAGTAGCTACGTACAAATTGCTTATGAAAAACGTAGAATAACACGAAGAATTTTTCGGGGAGCTATCTTCTATATTATTAAAGGGAAATTGCATTTTAGTCGAGGCCTCATTACTCTGTGAAATGCCAGGTAATACCGTTAGTATTTCATAATATCAAAATCCTACATAGTATTTTATTCAACACTGTATGTATTATAAAATGGCTAAGGAATACTGTTTAATAAGTTTAGTTTATTTATCAAAAATATTATTACTATATTTATTGTTTATAAATGCTTACAATGTATAACTCTACTCATATAGCATTTGTTAAAGTCCTATATTTATTTTTGCATGTACTACGTCATTTCATAGAAAGTCTTACATTCATATACAGCACAATTTTAATTTACGCGTATTCGTTCAAACCTGATATTATTCACAAGCCCATTCCTTTCTCGGTTAAATCTTTTTTGTAACGAGAATATGATTATAACGGAGTATGGTAGGACTATATCTATTAATCTACATAGATAACCACATTGTAGGCAGAAAGTGCATACAGGGTGCGCAAGCTATCTATGACACCACTTTGACCAACTGTCTTCGGGATATGTTGGCAATTCAGATTTCGATTTCTCTGGTAGAATAGCTTATTCAAACCTACACCAGTTGGGAAAAAATGATTCAATTGAAAAATTCGTCGTACCAAATATTTTTAAAAGGCACGGAGACCTTTTACAAATCCGCGCCGGGAGTGACAATATAACAAATGTTCGAACTCTGAGACTGGGTGAAACGTTAATTCAGAAGATTAGGAGGGAATTTGAGACCTCTAAAGGTCATGCAGACGAAGTCCCAAACACATGTAATTGTGTTTGGGGTGGCTAGCTCCGAAGGGCACATCATGCCTCCTCATGTGTTCCCCCAAGGACTCAGAATCAACTCTAATGCCTAAATTGATGTGCTAGAGACCAAGGTGAGTTCATGGATCGAGATGGTTGCCAATAGGAGTCCCTACATGTGGCAGATGGCCTAAAAATATAGTATCAAATTGTTCCAAGACAATTTTGACAACTTCATCTTGCCGAACTTTTACTTGTCGGTTTTTTTTTCTTGTGACGATTGAACAACAAGCCAAACGAAACCCCTGCAACATTAAAGACGAACATATCAGTCGGATCAAGAAATAATTCCTGGATTTGCCAAAGTACCAAGTGGCGAAGGCCTGCTCACGCTTTCGGGCTTGTTAGTGTGGCTGGAGGTGATTTTATCGAATAAAATAAATTCAATTCTCAGAAGCCGATTTATTTTTTTAATTTGATAACTGGTTGGAGACAAAATTGCGTTAGAAAAAATATTTTTGCGGGGAGGATGGCTTATGCACCCTGTATATATTTATGTATTTCTTAACAAAATACCTTAAATTTCATGCATCCTGAATAAATTTATTAATGGAACAGAGAGTATGTAAAAGTCCCCTTTCTCTTATACAATATAAATATATGACTGTTTGTAGCAATGCTCTCATATAACATTGTACCTATACACATTGTATACATTTGTATGTATACCAACTTCTGCAAGATGAAGAAGAAAAACTAATATTTTAGACAATAAATTACAAAGAATTTAGTATTAGACTGTATGTGTATTTATGTCCTCTAATAATATGATGTCCAGGAAAGGGCCATTGAAGCAGAAAAAATAACTGTACGATGTACAACGTTGAAGCCACTTGCTATTGGGCGACAATGTATATATTAGAGATGAGACTCGGTTCGATGCCCATTTTTTATTTAAAATACTTGTCTTGGCTTGTCGATATTGTATTTAAAATAAAAACTGTCAATATATTGTGACGATCAATTGTGTCTACTTTAAATCTAATTTTTTTATGTCTAATTTGATTAATAGTATTAATTTGTTGATAAAAATGATCCATACTCTATTTTGAAAAAAAAAAAATATTCCAGCTTGCTTTTGTGTTGCTTAAAATTATTTTATAGAAATCAATTTATACAAAACAATCATTTCAACCTATTTTTCAGCTAATCACAGCATTATTAAGCATTTATATGGTATTTGAAGTGTACAACAAAGCTTCAACAAAAATCAGAATAATTTGTTGACAGAAATGGACGATAATTTGTTGAAGGATATATTTATGATCAACGGGCAATTTTGAAGAAAAAAAATCATTCTAACTTGTTTATGTGTTGACGGGCTACATCTATGTTATATTATTTTACAATTATAGGTCTGTCGTCTCATTCCTTGGAGTATCTTTAAGAGATAGAGAGTAATGTTGCTTGACACAAATATCGCTCTTCCGTGCACGGAAAATTGCCCTGGAGATAATTACCAGTGTAGAAAATTGTCCTTAGGAAAATTTCCCAACATTAACTAATAAAATCAGAATACCTTGGCCCAAAACTTGTTTTGTTCAATGACAGAGGTACCAAGTTAGGTAAAAATTACAGCCACCACTTCACAAAGCATTGAGGCACCCTTTGAATACTTCACAATTAATCCATGGGCTCGGAGTTCATTTTGAAGTATTTGGAGGGGTCCTAAATACTATTGATTGGCGGTGGTGTTTTTTTATTTTCTTGGTGGCTCTGCTATTGTACAAACAAGTTTCGGACCGAGGCATTCTGATTTTTCTAATAAATGATGGAAAATTTTCTCAATGACAATTTTCTTAATGGAATTTTCTCAGGTTAATTTTCCTAGAACCCTATTTTTATATAAATAAAACATTACCGGAAAGAGTTTGTTACGTGGATATAGCAGATTGCCCGATATCATTGCAGGTAACACTGTATTCTTTTTGCATACTGATTGAATTTGCTCACCATAAGAAGTGTTTTTGTGTATTTATTTTTATTAAAATATCATCTATAAAATTAGTTTATTTTTCTGTATATATTTGAAATTAAATATTTGAAAAAAAAATCTAGGGTACCAAAATAAATAAAACTTTTATTTGTATTTATTTTAAAGAAAAGAGAGATGTAAAAAGAGTGAACGAGAAAGAAGAAATAAGCAAAAAATGGTGATTTATATGAACAAGACCATAAATTAAATTTTTTTTTTTCTTACCCAACATTCAAGATCCTACAAATTTATGAATCTTTGTCTTGTATGTACAATGTACATACAGGCTTTCAAATAAAGGAATATTTACATAATATTATAACGATATCTACTACGCATCGTCATCTTAAAAGCATGTTACATGATATTTTTTTCAAATTGAGTTAAAATATTTGTCCATTTCTGCTAAAAAAAATATTCTTATTAATCCTTTGGATGTGTCACAAATTTTGCTTAAAGTATCCAAAGTTGGTATTCACAACGAAAGAATTGACAGATTTTATGGTTGAAAGACCAAATGGGGGCCAATATACATAAGTCTTTTAAATCAAATATAGGTTCTAAACTATAGCAACAACTCTTGTGTATCATAGCTCATCCCACAAATTTGAAAAAAACAAAACATAATAATAGACTCAAATATATCTATGGAATAATGGCTATATATGAAATAAAAAAGAAATTGAGTTTTTTCCTTTTCTTGACATTTGATCAAAATTGTTTTTATGTTGACACACAACAAATTAAAAATATAAAATTACTTTGCGTTTATTTATGTACAAGTTGCTTGATAACAAAAATCAAGCATTAAATCTAATTTTCATTTTACTTGACGTGTTACTTACAAATCTATAAATATTTTTTTTGTATCAAAAAAGATTTCCAATCAATTGAATTCTTAATTTCTTCATCATTTTTATGGGTTTAAGGAAATTTTATAACAATAAAAAAAAAGTCCAAATCCATATATTTAAAACTTATTTTCTATCATTTTTAGCGTTAACAAAAGAAAACTAAAATATTTGTTCTCAATTTTTATTTGTAAATTTTTCAATTTCACTTTTTGGAGGCGCTACAAATTGGACTTGAATAGACAAAATTGATTATAAAATGAGAAATTGACTGATGTTATTTCAAAAGCCAATATAAGTTAACTCAAATAATGGTTTTAGAATATAGTTCAAATCTGCGTTCTCTTAATTCATTCCACAAATTTGAAAAATATGCCTATAATTATCTTTTATATTTCTATGATATATTGGGATGTATGTATTTATTAAGTAATATTTTAAATTGGGATTTTCTACTTTTCTTGATTATAATATAATATTACCTTTATGTTGACACATTACATCTATTTATTGCTTTTAAAAATGGTATGAAATACACAAATTGCTTCTTTTACTTTAAAAAAAATCATTTTTCAAGGCTTAAATCAATCAATAATAAAAAATTATTAATTTAGAAAGCCGTGGAGGGAAGTCTTAATGAATTTTCTCTCTCCAACAACCCCCCTAGGCCCTCCCCTCTTTCCAAAACTACATAGTTAATCAATGATAAGACAAAATACAAGAACTGTTTATTTTGCTTAATAAACTTTCTTGGTAAATTACTTATTATTGTATTATATAAAACAGAACATTAATTATAATATCTTATTGTATATGCAGTGCGTCAATATAAAGGCAAACTATAATTATTTTTCCCAACTAGAGTACATTATAATTGTTTCATAAACATTCGTCAATTTATATCGATCAATTACTTCGATTTATATTTTAGAGATTTTACAAATTTCATTTTTTAAATTGCAAAAAAATAATCGTCACAATTAAAATAAGTTATGCTAAGTGATAATTTACATTGTGGAACATATATTATCAAAAAAAAAATGATAGTTTTTCAATCATTTTTTTCTTTTAAAAATATGATTTTTTGATTGAGGAATTTGTTAACAAGTAAAAGAGTTTAGCACGGAATTCCTAGAGTGTTTTTTTTTTTTGAGAAACTCAAAAAGTGTAAAGCAACAAGATCCGGCTCCCGGTGCATCTCTATTTATTAATTGATTTTTGCTTCAAAATATATAATTATGATAATAACATTAATTAAAGGTACTCTAAGAAGCGTAATAATTATTTGTGTAGTAATAATAGCCCGATTTGTTATTGTTATATGACAAATAAAGCCCTATAGATACAACTAAAAAGCACCCATAAAGTGTATATAAGGTGGGGGGGGCGGTTCAACATTTTTCTATTACGACGATTTCAGAAATGGTGTGATATGGTAAGAAAATACCTATACAAAGTTTCACTTTTCTACGATGTCATCTAGGTGTAAGTTTGAAAGCAGACAAAAGTTCTTTATTTGTCAATAAAGATTAAAATACAGCAGTAAGCATTATTTTGCTTTTCTTAAATATGATAGATATTATTCTAACCTGTAAAAAATATTTTTAGTTTTTTCCCTAAATTTACCTTATGGAGCAAGAATAGAGAATAACATAAGAAATTGTTTATCCCCCTTTCTGAAAATGTAAAAAAGTTTGCATGCTGTATGCAGATCATCAAATTTTGCTAACTTTTTTCCCTCTAGAACGATTTTAGAAAAGCCTTGAAAACTCTTTTTATGGGTTAAAACAATGCCTATGAAAATTATTTTACGAAAATAATAAAAATGTCTTCTTAGTATCATTATTCAATAGGTAAAAATGTGTTGCCTTTTTTCATAATTGAGTCGAAATGTTCGACCCAAAGATAAATTTATAATTTGAAATGACAACTATTAGACACTAACCGTAATCGAAATTCGAAAAAAGTTGGAAATCAAACCGCTCTATTGTACATATAACATAGAATAAAAAAAGGCATCTCTAAAAAATAAATAAATAATATGTACAAAGCCATTGGAGCTGAAATTAAATACAAATGATATAAAAAAAATACATACACAGACTTCTACAGTCAAGAGGGAAAATAAATTCATAGTCCACACACTTTTATATGTATATTTATGTGCAATGTAACTTAGATACTATACGGTGATAGACCAAACTCAAGTTCGATCTGGAACGGACTTGTTAAACAATTCGATCTTCGCTGTAGTGATGTCACAATACAAAAATTCGGGTACCAAAATTGGTATCGATACTTTGCGACTAATAATACAAATATAAATATATAAGTTGGCCATCAACACCAAAGTAAGCTTATTACCCATTTGAGTGCGCTGCAAAGTGAGCTTAAAGTAGCTAATACTCATATTGAATGGTCATATTTAGTTATAAGACAGAATGTGAACCCTGATATGGTATGAGGGAACTTGTATTAGTTGAAAAGATCCGAGACCCAAACTGGCTTCGGGTACTCTACTTTTACGGATCTTAAAAAGATCATAGTATTTCTTAACCCTAGTTTTAAAAAAAAGATATTGTCTCAATTGAAATCTTTTATCTTAATTATTGAATGGAGTAACATATGCAAAAACAATTGCATCGGGCCTGTAGTTTTCACCCGGTGTTACCTCACTAACACTTGTTTATCAGCGTTCAAGGTTTCTCTCTCTTTTCCTCTAATCAGGGTTCTAAATACTGATTGGATGAATTCAAATTAGTTTTCATCAATCTGTGAAACAATATCAATTATTATTGAAAATATTTTAATAGTTGAAGAATTGGCTCTAACTTTTAATTGATTTTGGGAGTTTTTTGTTTCTTCTCTGAGAGAGGTTGTGAGATATAATAAGGGTAAGGACATGTCAAATGTTATAATAACAATCATTCTTATAATAACTAATAATTTTGTTGTAATGGTAATAACATTGGGTTATTCATTATTTCAGAACCAGTCAGCTGTAAAAAATACCCTCAATCCGCATCATCTTTTATTTAGGTTAATACTTCATGTAAAATGCTCATAAAAGTATCTGTCTAATTTTAGTTTAAGATCTAGATCCAAAAGTTGGATACCCGAAATTTAATCAAATAATTAAGTCTAAATATCGGAACTGACCCGGATCCGAGAAATGTAGATCCAACATATCTTAACCCATATCGGGTGCAATATAAGTATGTTAAATCCAATAGAGGTTCTAAACCATAGCTATCATAAATCATCTTACAGATTTGAGTAAAAAGCCTTTAATTGACCCAAATCTGTCTATGAAATATTGGTCTGTATGTATACATAGTATATGAGGTGAAAAATAAATTGGGATTTTCTCCTTTTCTTCATTTTTGTTTAAGGTTGTTTTGATAGTGAGCACCACAAGTCTCGTTCAGTTTGGTGAGAGAAATGAAATTTTATACTGTAGTGTTGCCACGATACCAATACTTTGCGTAGTAGTTTCGGTACCAAAATTCATGTCAACATTTCGAATCTTCTCGGTATTTTTTTATTAATAAAAATTAAAGACGAAAAAGTGGCCTGTCAACACAATAGCAAGCTGGATAACAGTTGTACTCTTCGAAGAACTCTATCAACAACTTATTCTTACTAATAATGTGGATTCCTTCACAAGCAATAACAGTCTCAAAGTGTCTTCGAATAGATTGGCAGCTTTTGACGATGAAGGCATTGTCCATGGCGTACCCTGCTGTGATTATGGAAGCTCGGAGTGAAGTCAAGTTTGGATGAAATTACATTCACAGACTGCAAAGTACAAGGGGGTCGGGGTCATGGCTAGAAGAGGGCCAAATGGACTCAGGCCAGAAGTCAGCCATATTGGTGCCACAGAAGTTTTCTCTCTTCTTGGTTGTATAGGTCACTTATATAATACCTGATGTTGTAGGGAGTTCAGATGTAGATTCCAACAGTCTCTGCAGCCTTCATGATTCTGACACTGGGGCGGAGAAGATCGTACACGCATTGCATTTTTTTTATTGCTAGAACATTTTTATAATTTCAGACATGGGATATAAACAAAGCTTTTTTTTCAGCTGTCGTTTGGCTGAGTAATGAAATCTCGTAATTAAAAATAACGATGGAAAAAACGTCATTAAATTTTACTACAAGTTTTGTTCCCACTCTATAGATTTGAATGAATTGTTTTTTAAAAAGTTCCAAAAACTTAGGTAGTTGTGAATGTGTGTAGAGTCTATTTGTGTTTGATTCTTAAATAGGATTTAATATACACTGGCTGTACTATATAGTATATACCTTGTAAAACAGCTATGAAAACATTTATTTTTTCCAATTTTTCTTCTTCTATACCCTAGGGAAATTCAAAGGCTTCTCAGTTGAAAGTAATAGGGTTTTTTTTTATTTGGGTTTTCTGAATAAAAAAATCTATTAAAGGTGTTTTCTATTACGAATAAAAAATCAATTGACATTTAAGTTGATATTTTGACTTTTTTTTAAATACATAGATATATATTTAAATAAGATAATTTAGTTAGAGAAAGATGCAGAAGGGGATGAAAGCTCACTTCCTTTCACAAATTGTATAACTATTTTTCTATAAAGATATATAAATAGGGTTCGAAATCTTTTAGATTTTGTAGATTTATATTGAAAGTTATGATCTTGAAATGTCAAACTTTAACACATACAATATTAAATATATATTTTTCCATGTATATCTTCTGTTTTGAGTAAGTAATGTAGTTAATGTCTAGTGATTTGTAATTTGTGATTGGAAAATGTTAATAAATCGGTTTTATGTACAGCCCAATTCGGATAAAGGAAACGACTATTTTGACTATTATATAACCAGATCTTTTTGTTAAGAAAGATAAATGTTGTGGGCCATATTCTTTCCTTTTTCTAAATTTGAATTTAATTCCAAATTTTTTTCTTCACAAAAAAATTTAGAAACTTTTTACTTTTGTTTTTTTTTTTTTTTTTTCAAGCGATAATATTTTAAAATAAACTTATTTATTAATGCAAAAAAACTACTCTTTCAGGGTCATTAATTTTGTAATAATCTTAGGTCTGGTGCAATTGCCTTTTAAACCTGTTACTGGTAGTTAATCCCTGCTTTTTCAATAGCAGTAATTATGCTGATATTAATATCTGAAGTCGTTATTAGATCAAAAGGGTAATTTTAATTACAAATTAGTTCTGACGCCCCTGTGTACAAAGGACCTTCTCAGTATCACCTCTACAAGCAAAATAATGTTATATTTTTTAACTTTTTTATTTTGCTATAAATATGGGTCTTCCTTCAGTAATGATTCATACTTGACTTCCCTCTTCTCTTCGCGCTTTTAAAAAATCCCATATATACTCATACACAAATTTTGCTTTAAATGATGAAATTCCAATGTGAGGTACCTAGGTGGATTAAAATATTCGACTCTTCATGTGAAAGGATATTTTTTAATTTCATTACCTTCTAATATTATGAAAACAGGGCAAGAAGAAAAAATGAACATCTGAGACGTCGTTTCTTGTTTTTAAATCTGTCCTCCAAAAAGAAGGAGATAAAAGACGTAAAATCATTTGGTTATGAGCCAAATAAGTCAATCATATCAACAGATTTCTTTAGTACTCCCAGACTATAATTGTCATACTATATTTCTCTATTAATATTAAAATCCAACATAGTATTTGATTCGATACTACATTAAAATATTGCGTAGTAATATTTTATTAAAAATGTAGCTATACATTTGTATTTCTATATGATAGCCAAAATTTCTTTATAGAAATAATAAAATGGTCATGTGTTAACAAATTATATATATAAGTTTATATTGAATATATTGAGTATATTGTATTACTTATTTTAACTAATTATTTCGTTTATTTATGAAATGAATAAACTATGAAATAGCCACGATGTATCCAGTGAGACGAATTGAAATTTTTTTGAGTATTTTTGTGTTAGCGAAGTAACAGCATGGGCTGTGTAAAAAGAACCTCTTCAGTATATATATTTGATATTTTTCCTATCCCCTCTTTTAGAAAGCCCTCCATTTTCTGCTCCAATTGAGATGAAATCAATTCTTTTACCAAAATGAAGGAAAAACAAAGTCAATATTTGAATATGATTACTATAAAAAATTTATGAGGAAAATGAAATGATGTTGATTAACCCTTTTTATTTATAGATATATATATGTATATTGATTTTTAAATTTTAATTCATTAGAATCTTCTTTATATGTCAGAAAAAACCATAACTAATTTGTACAAATGAGGTTCTTTATGGATTTTTCTTTTATGATGAAGGTACTCTATGATCTCATTTTAGAAAAAGTAAAAGTCAGAAATAGAAATAAAAACTTGTCTAGAAGGAATGAAAATTAAAAAAAAAAAAAGTTTTTAAAACAATGACGTAGCTTCTGATTCGCTCATCACCCTTTATAATTATAAGTAGGCTTGTAAATCGTACGCATTTTTGCTTATAAATAAAAGAAACGTTTAACTGAATCATCTCCAAACAGGTATGACAGGAAGTAAATAAACACAAACTCCACTCCGTATCTAGTTAATTGAAACTGATGATTTGTCTTGAATAGAGTTGGTCGCAGTTGTCCTAACATGGTATTTTCCTAACCCTGAAGAATATTAAGTCCCGCCGTTACTGGGGGCATGTCTTCCAGCAACTCTTTTAGGAACTGTTATATCTTCATTCTTGAGGGAAGAGAGATTTACAGGCTGGAAAAAGTCATCGAAGAAGTCTTTATGAGTTAGAACATCCAAATAAGAATCATACAATGAATGCCATCTAATTGAACAAGGTACCTTCAGGTGTTGTTTTTTTATAAATTGAATCATCTTTTCATTCGAAGAAGGTGATTGGTAGTTGATCCATAGGGCAATACCTTTTTGGTTTGTGGAATGAAACACAATTTTACTTAGACTATAACAAGTTGAGTTAAAGTTAAGATGAAGAGTTAAATGAAACAGTTAGTTTAAAAGTTAATTTTGATAAGTAAGAAATTAACTACTTAAGTTAAAGTTAAAATAAAGATATTTAAACAATTTATTTAAAACGTATCTAATAAACTTTCACTTACCCAACTCGGGTTATAACAGGGAAATCCGGCAATTTTGATTTATTTACTTAAGAGTAACAAAAAAGGATCATTCTTGAAGATTGATTAAAAAAAACATTGAGCAGTAGATACAATCATTGAGAATATGTCTAACTCAATGTAGCATCCGTTGGACTTTACAACGGTCTAGACTCTAGTCCTGAACCAATTGCTAGCTCTGGAAAACTAGAGCCCGATATAAATGAATGCATTCCAGTACTATGAAGTTAATCAGGGACTTCTATATAGTATGAGGACCTTTGTTGAATTTTGACTAAAGGTAGCTCAAGGTAGTTCATCGAGTTCAGGTCGGGGGAGCACTGGGGCAAATATCCTTGGATATCAGTCGTAGCAGTAGTGCTCCTGGAGACAATATGCAAGTGATTTTTTTTTTTCTAGAGAGTTTTTTCAAAATTTCACCAGTTCAACAAAATGTTTTCAATTGACAAATTCGTTGTCCCAAAATTTTTGAAAAAAAATACGGAGCCCTCCTTAGAATCTGTAGCCGGAGCGACTACTTAACAATTACCTGAACGTGCTAGTGACCAAAATACAGCTCTAGACATAGTCCAGTCTAGTTGAGAGTCAAGTCGTCAGGACTCGGCTCTTTGCCACACCTTGAAAAAATTAATAAAATGGTTCGAAAATAATTTTGACAACTTCATCTCGCCGGAATTTTGTCCTTTAAACTCGCCAGATCTGAATCTGATGGATTTTTTTATCTTGGGCACTATCGAACGATTAACCCACCGAAACTCGTGCAAAATCAAAGACGACCCTATCAGTCATATCTAAAAGAAATTCTAGAATTTCCTAAGGGACCAAGTGGTGAAGGTCTTCTCGCACTTTTGGCGTCGTATAAAGATTGTAATTGTGGCTGTATGTGATTTTATTATATTAAAAAAATCAGAATCCATGAAGCTTTCAGAATCAAGTTTTATTTTTTAAATTTGATAGCTGGTTTCGAAAGAAAAATTGAATTTGTATATATATTTCTTTTTGCGGTACAGATAGGTTGTGCACCCTGTAGATTTATAGGCATTGAGAGTATGAAAATAAGATATTGTAGCTGAATATATTATGTGTCTAACTATATATTTTATTCATACAGGTTTCTTGCATAAAAGATGTTAAGGGATACAGATATGTAGATTTTTGAATATATATATATCCATGCATGTAGTATGTTCATATTATAGAAAATATAGATATTTAATGGGGAAAATATTTTATATTTACGTCAAAATATATATATATAATATTGGACTCGGCCCAAGAAAACTTCACATTACTTCTTGAAAAAGCGAGTCAACAACTCACTACTTTAAAGCAATTCTTTCCTTTTTTTTTTTTGAGAGAGACGGGGGGGAATAAAAGAAGAAGAAAATTCCTTTCTTTTTATTAGCAACATACCAATTCATTTGAAAAAAGAATGCCTAAATGATAAATCCAATAATAATGGGGGACTCACCTGGACTTTCTTTGAATCTTCAATTGCTCTTCTTCCAATTCATCCAGATGCCTTTGTAGTTTTGACAGGTCAGCGCCCTCTGAGGGTACAAAAGGACGGGTTGCTCTTCTAGTCATATTCAATTCTTGATCAAGCATCTAAATAAATGAATAAATAAAATATCTGATTGACACAGTGATAGAATTCATTGGCACTCACGGAAAGATCATGGAGAGGAGATGGTTCCTGTTGATGTGTAGGAGGAGCATATCCGGGATACTGTCCCATCATGGGGGGAGGTGGCATCATCATCATAGGAGGAGCATAAGGTGGGTACATGAGAGCTGGCCCAACAGGTGCGTACATAGGTTGACCTCTCATCATGGGTTCTCCAGCGTAGGGTACTGATGAACAAGAGTTTTGGAAGCGTCTATTCCTCATTTTGATTTGACTAAGCTCGTCTTGTGGGTAAATTGAATCATAGGGACTCCCGGTATTTCCAAAATATTGTGAAGCAGGCATGGCAAGGCGTTCTAGGCCTTCAGAGCCATGGTCTGGAAGGCGAGATGTGTACCATTTGTCTTCAACATTTGGACTGGGGCGGAAATCCTGCATGTTGGCATCAACAAATGAGCCTTCATATGTCTTGGGATGTTGAATCAACTTTTTTTTCCATTGGTCACCTCCTTGTAGAGTAGGATGATTTGAACTACGCTCAGGGCGGAGGGACTCTAAGTGAGCGTCACAATTTAATCCAGGGGTGTAACGGAGGGGACGAAGTCCAGGAACATCACAATTCATAATATCCTCAGAGGGTTGCAAGAGACCAACGTCCTTGTTTCGACGAATACCTTGAATAATCTCTCCATTGGCCATCTTTACATTTGTCATTCTTTTGTCCCCCACAGTTACAGTTGGCATGTCCTTGAGGACGAAAAAAAGAGGAAATATAATTACCCTGCTACTTTTTTTAGCTCTTCAAAAATTGGCTACTGTCCCATGAAGTATGTACATTCTCATTTCCGTAAGATTAGAATAATTAAAATATTTATTTTTGAATACTCTTTTTAGAGTGACGTGTGCCTTTTACTTTGCTTAAAAGGTTTGATTTGTCTCACAAAACAAAAACTAATAAAAGAGAATCGCATTGGTATCTTACCGGTCCAGTTTTGGATTCTGGTCCATAACTACAACTCAGCTGCGAAGACACTTTATACATTGTGTACTAAATGGAAATATGACGAAGACTAAACCTATGCTTATAACATAGGAGAATTTGGGCAAAATCCGTCGATGAATGAAGCAACACACGCCGAGAAAGTACACGGCTTTCTATTTCTAGAGAAGACCTATGTAGCGAAGTGTAAGCTACATGTAGTAGACTATCCAAGGATTTAAAAGGAAACTTTGTGCAAGTCTTACTTGTACTTTCCATTTCAGACATTATTGGAATTCCATAACAATCATTCCATTCTGTATTTTTTTTTTTTTTTTTTTGATGGGACCATGATCAAGTCAATCCATTCACTTTTTAACTGCCTCACTCAAGCAGCCTTTATGACTTTCCCTTTTGTTCTGATGTCAATATTTATAAATTTTTAATTAAAAAACAAAAAACTTTGATTAATTGCATTCATACACTACTTTATTTGAATTGTAAATATCACACCCCAAATAATTAAAACTTCCTTTTATAACTCCTATATTTAAAAATAATGTAAAATTAAAAAATCGATTTATGTATAGTTTTTGCATTTTAATAAGTTTTTATAGTATTTTATAATTAGTTTTTATTATTATTGCTCTTACTATGAAGTTATCAAATAAATTAAATTTTTTAAAAGAAATAGGTCAATCAGTAAAATATTCAACAAATAAATAAAAGAGTTTATGGGAGTATGACACAATTCAGTTGAGAGTGTAATGCTTATTTAACTATGGCATGATGCTTTTTTGAAATATGATTACAATTTTAACAATCAAGTCGTGTACATAAAAAAACTTTTCTTAAATTATTTTCCTTTTGTGGTTACCTATGAATAGAAAAGGCCTAACGAGGAAAATCTTTTGATTAATCAATAGAAAGGAAATCCGTATTTACCAAATATTTGTACAGGATTGGGCAGCAAAATGTGGACTCGAGAGGATGTTTTAGAAATACTTAATTATTTTCAAACATAACAAAATTATTCTACAAAACATGTACACCAGCCATTTCCAAACTTGGTCACCTTGAGTATCAATCACAGCCTTTACCCGTCACCGGAAGGTCTTGCAGAAGTTAATGATAAACTCATCAGTCAGTAAGTCCACATTTGCTTGTGGAGTTTGTTTTTTTTGTTTCCATGTCCTTAGTGCCGCCACACAACAAAGTCTGGCGAGAAAGGGAGCCATACCCCTTTGCTATTGACCTCTTGAGCCTCCTGGCCTTTATGACCACTAACAAAAGGTAGTCTGGGGGCAATCCTAAGTTATAGCAAATATGTGGGATCACTTAAAGTGGATTTTTTGATTTAAATTTTAAAATATTATTAATAACAAAAGATTTTTATGGAACCCCCAATCAAAAAGAAATTAAATTTATTACCACAAAAGTTCAGAACATCCTATACAAATGCAGATCTATTGGAACACTATTCTCTGATAATTATGTACAACTTATTGATATATGTACAAAAATATTTTTATAAGAATGTAATTTCTTTTTTTTCCAAGTATAAGTTTCCTTCAACATTGTAATTAAAGATTAAAAATAGTGTTAACTCGTATGATTTTTTTTAACTTATGAAATACCGGAAATACATTTAAACAGACGTTCATTAATAAATACAGAGTAAGACTTGTTTCCAGAAATTAGCTCAAGTATTATAATGAAATCCTTGATAATAAAATGCTTATCTTGGACCCCTGCAGAAATGACAAATTGATCCAGCTACTAATCGGTAATCAATACTGAAGAACATCTTTCCGTACTATCATTTTCACTATTCTGGTTTTCCCCTTTAAAAGGCTTGGATTCATTAGCCACTACATTTTTAAGGTAACCTCATCCTTCAAGGAAGAGGTGTAGGTGACTCATGTAGATTCGTTGATTAACACTTCTTCCACGGCCACTACTGTACCTCCTGATTCCTCCATTTGTACATGATATATTTAATGGGAAATGGAAACCTTGAGCATGATGTCACCTATGGGGTAAGCCTATCATGATAGGCGGAGGCCCTCTATAGAGATTATTACATTTACGATAGCCCCTGTTGCTACCACCAGGAATGACAAAAAGTAAAGAAGGAGTTCCATACAAATTAGATGCGTAAGAACCAGTACAAACGCCTTGATGAAATGGTAAAAACCCTTCAATCCCTCTTATAGGAACTACAAAATTGTTCATTGGATTGATATGTTTTTGGCCCATGCAATTGTATCCACGTCCATTTATATATCTTGATCCTCTTGAATGGCTATTTTTTTACTGTACATTTGAAGGATTATCTTTTAAAACATTTACGGGGTTTGAACTATCATTATCTTACGATTATTTATGTACCTCTCTTTCTTTATCTCCCATCTTCATTTCAGACATCGCGGCAATAGTTTCCGCAATAGCTGACTTTTTCCCTTCTTTCTTTTCTTGAAAATGATCAGAAGTATGGCTACTATTATGAGGTCTCGATCTATGACTCCTATCATTCTCATAATTGAAATAAGATTAAATTTAACCAAATATATAATAGTCTAATAAACTTATAGGCATATATTTGGGGTCCAACTCCATTATTTCCCTTTTATAATGTGTGATAATCAGACTCTAAAATTAGTCGCGAATTAGGTGTGGTTTCATTCTTTAGGCAAGATTCAAATATTTTCTTGGGAACATAGCCAGTCGATATCATGAGTTTGAGTAGTGAGGAACGTACTATTGTCGTTGAAATAACTATTGTAAAAAGGATTTGACATCATATTTAATAAAAGTGAGACTAATTCAATTTAGCTCGATAGTTTATATTGGTGCAATTTATGAAAATCCGTTAATTGTTTTAAGTTTTTAATATACAAAAACAATTTCTTCAATTTATTTTCTTAATTTAAAATTTGAAAATTCATTGAATGTGAATAACTCATCGAATAAAAATGCTAGAAAGTTAAAATTGGCGTCATCAGATTTGGTATTATGCATAAAATCTAAATTGGTGCAGTTTGTCTAAATTCAGTAATTGAAAATGGATTTATTCGGTATAAAACGAAATTTTTAAGACAAAAATATAACTTTTTTTAAATTGAACACTTGTTTTATTGTCTTTTGGAACTAGGAAGTTTCTGTACCCTGTATAAATTGATGTTATATATGTTTAGAAAATAAATAATAGTTCCATGAACTTCAAATATTTAAAGTGATATTACAAATTGAATTTTATTTTTTAGAAACTTTTGTGTTGATAATTTGTTGTTCTTTTTTTTTTGCCTCAACTTGACACCAGTCTCTCCGTTACTTAATAGTAATATCTCACTAAATACTTTAGCAATCAATAGTGATTATATTTTCATAAAACAAAAAGGGATTAAATATGTAATCTAAAACGTGAGGTTTGAAAGAAAATTGATTAACATGAACAAAAGAACTGCAGTGTTGTGAATTAGTCAAAAAAAAATCTGTCACAAATTATGATTTTTTTAAATGTTCCTTTCATTGGTTAGATGGAATTGCATTGTTTTAGTATGAATTCACATTATAGTATTAGATTTAATCCATCTTACATAGAAGTTGTCTTTGAAGTCCATATACATTAAGTATATTTCCTTTTCAAAGAGCTACCGAGGCACGAATCTACGCACATTGAGTTGAATAGAATAATTTATCCCAAGTACATTGTCCATTGAGCTACGTAGTTCCAGCTCATGGGTGTACTCAACTCCTTCAAAAACCTGCAACTAAAGCAATGCTAACAGGTGAGTATTTCAAGAAGATAATGGTTTACAACTCGTCCAAACTTGTTAGTAATTGATTAACGCCAAATTACCCTCTTCGCCTAATATTCAAGTTCTTCCCTAAAATTTAAAATAAAAATCATTGATTTATTTTTTTATCTTGGTAAACTTTATAACTCCAGAGTTATTGGGGTCTCTCATGGTTTTCTCCAGTAGATTCTCGAGAATTAATTTTTAATAAGAGAATTTGAAGGAAAAAAAATATGAATGATCATGGATACAGGAAAGGTAATTATGATTACATATTATGAGATATTTTGAAATAGGATTTGAAATGGGTAGTACATATTTTAATTGCTGGTCATTAAACTATAATTAACTTCTTCCTAACAGGTCAGGTTATTAAACCTTTTATAATTTACTTTCTGATTTGTAAAAATTATTGGAAATGCATGGGTATATTTTTTATAATTTAATGCTATTTTTAAATATAATTCATTTTGGATCATCAAATCACAAGAAAAGCTACGTAAAGGTCAAAAAGTACTATTAATAGGACACCCATTATTTTTTTTTCATGCATAATCATACAGAAAAAACTTGTATTTAATCTTTTAACTTGAAAAGAGTAATTGATGCTAAAGGATCTAATATAGTATATTTGTTCCTTTTGTTTCAATTTTATTTTATTTATATTGAGACAACATACCGGGCCGTGCAGAATTATTTACCGATTTTTGTTCAGAACATATTGCGGACAATAATGACATTTCGAATGACTTGAGAAACAATTTATTCATACATTTTTAGAATAATAAAATAGTTTGTGATCAAAATTAATCAATGTAGCCACCATTTGACTCAATGACACTGGTCAGGCGACGTCTGAAGCTGCCACAGACTTGCTGGATGTAATCGGCGTCCATGCAGGCCCAGGCCTTGTTGACAGCAGCCTTTCAGGCATTTATGTTCTTGTGTCGTTTTTTACAGGCCTTGGTCTCCACGTGCGCCTAGATAGAGAAGTCTAGTGGGTTCAGATCTGGGCTCTGAGGGGGCTAGTAGTCCTTGGTCCAAAAGTTCATGTTGTCCTTGAGCCACTCCTGAGCTTTCTTGGAAGCGTGGGCGGGTGCTCCATCTTGTTGAAAACCCCAAGGAGAGTTGCCGATTTTGGATTTGATCCACGGAAGGACCTTGGCTTCATGGCCTTCCGTTGGAGGCCACGAGATCCAACATCATCACCGAAGTAGGGTGTTTTGTTGTTGCCACATAGCAGTGCTTATCTTGCACATCTCCAATGGTCACAACACGGTTATTTTGCCTGTTGAAAACAGGATCGACCGTAAAAGTTTTCTCATCTGAAAAAATGATGATGCGTCCAGATGAGCTCTTGATATCATTCAAGATTTTCTTGGCACGCTCAAGTCTGACTTCTCGCTGACGTTCAGTTAGCAGAGGGCGTTCAGTACGCCTCTGGGACTTTCCTCCAGCCCTTTTCAATGCCCTTGAAACAGTTGATCTCGACGTTCCCATCTTTCTGGCCATGTCGGCAATGGACCTGTTGGGAGTCCTCTTGAACACTGCCTTTACTTGCCTTGTTGAGACAGTGGGCTTCCTGCCAGCCCCAGGGGAATGCTTGAGATCACCTCCAGCCTCCAAGCGCTTGGAAACGTTGTAAATTGTCTTCAACGAGGCCCCAACCTGTTCCTTAATGTTGTTATGAGGCACTCCCGCTTGGAGGAGGGCTGCAATTTCGATCCTCTTTGTTTCCTGATTGGACATGGTCTCATGTGTGGAAGTTGTTACGCTCTCACAGAAAGATTTTTGTTTATTTTAACAGTAAAAATACGAAACAATCAGATTGGTTGCCACAAAACCTCTTAAAAAGTATATTTACATCATCGGTAAATAATTTTGCACGGCCCGGTATAGGGTCAAAAATCGTATGCCTTTTTTTTTGGTTTGTTACATAAAAAGACACCAAAAATTAACATGGTAACCCTGACAATTTGAAGAATGTTTGAGAGGAGAGTCGTGCAGCTCCCATGAAGGTTTATTTAATGAGTTAGCTGCAATTTGCCGTGAGAGGAAGGAAATAAACACATGTTCCACTCTATATCAAGCAATAATATAGACACGAATAACTTCCTTTTCGATCAACGATCCTACTTTGAGTCCAACAGGGACTTACACCTATAACTCCCCGACAAATCCTCAACGTTGCTCTCCATAATTCATCACTAATAGCATTTTTGATCCCCTCTCAACCTCGACTGACATAAGGGAAATGAAACATTTCAAGAACATATGGTAGCTAGCCTTTTTATTTTTCGAGATAATAGTTATTAACTATTATACACGCTGAATACATAATAATTGTCTACAGATGAACGGGAGAAATTATTCTCTTGAACTCAGTGGCTGTAAGGTCGTGCCCAGTCGTTCCTTGAGAAAGAAATATTCATCATTTATATTGTATATGGACTTCAAAGAATATTCCTAGGTTAGATGTAGTAAAGGAAATACTATAATGTCTACTTTACTTAACCAGTGCAACTCTATCTGACCAACCAATTAAAAGAATTTTAAATGACCATGTATTAAAATAAGTATCAATCATTGAGTATGAAATTACGAAAATTTCAAATTTCTTTGAATTATATAAATTAATTAAAAAAAGATTAAAATCCTATCTAATACCTCTTTTGAGTTCATAAGAAGAAAGTCAGCTGCTTTAAATTATGCAAGAGTCAAGTTATGAAAATTAATTTCTAACAGATGAAGAGAAAATCTTTGTTCATTTAAAAAAGTGAGCCACCTCAGCGTTACACATTTTTAGATGTTCTCTCCACAAAAAAAATAAAAATAATTATAAAGATTTTAGAAATAAGAAACACGGCTTAGGTTACCAGTAACAGAAATTTGCACGCTCAAAAATGCTTAAGATATACAATCCTGGACATACATCGTCATAGCGTATAAAAATTCCATAGTTTACCTGTTTAAATTTGTATATAAACTTTTACTAAACCTACAATAGTATTCTTTTCAAGGAATTTTGAATATTTCAGTACTTTGGCTTAATTAAAAGTACAATATAAATTATTTTACGATGTTGAATTGAATTTGGTAGTAAGTAATATAAAATAACTTTCTAAAGTAGCAAATGATCAATAAATTTTCAAGGTAAATTAGATTTGCGTCGGAATCACTCAAATGGGTTGATTAACTAAAGACACATTTGACATTTATTTTCAGATTTTCTGATCAAAATCTGTAAGTAAAAGTAGATTTAATTACATCAATAACAAATTTTTTCTATTATTCTCTTTTATTCAACGAATATTTTGATTATTAGCTTGTTTACGAATATTTATGAAGGATGTATCATTAAAAAGATAGTTTGTTTTGCAAAATATTTGAATTATTTTGCAAAACAACAATGTATGTACATATATTTCAAATATTATTCGATGGATTGCTACTATTTCTAAGCGGTATTTGTTTGTTTTTTGTTTTCCAGAACCTGTCAAACATATAAATAAAATAAAAAGATATTTTGATATTATGCAAGCTATCAATTCTTTCTGATCATTCTTTAGTAAGGATTCTCAATTAGTGACCCCCAAGTGCATTATTGTGAGAAAATTATTTAATAACGATACTAAAATTTGTAAAAAATGTTTTGATTTTAGTATAATTACCCTGAATTGTGTCTTTATGCCATCCACTGACAAATAATCTCGGTTGGGAATGAATCAATGGCTACCAATTGTTCTTAGTATTGCCAGGTAATATCTTCCTCTTTTTAACACATGCTTTTAATTACAACAAAACAACATTGCCTTCACACTAAATGATTCACTAGTAAAATTGATCCTTTATTTATGTTTAATAAGCCTGTATAGGGCATGCAAGCTATCTGTGCTGCAAAAAGATTTTTTTTATTTAAACGCAATTTTCTTCTCTCTAACCTGTAATAAATTTTTTTTAAAAAAACAATAAAACCTAATTCTGAAAGCTTGATGGATTCTGATATGATTTTTTTTTCGTAAAATAAGAGGCCGAAGGCACGAACAGGCCTTAACTACTTGGTCCTTTGGCAAATTCTGCAATTCCTATTGGTTCTGACGGATAATTTTGTCTGTGGTGTTGCAGGCTGTTCGGTTGGTTTTCCATTCGATTGCGCCCACATCAAAGAAATACCTCAGATTAGATCCAGCGTGTTTGAAATTGATTTTTTTTTATATTCAAATGACGCAAGTTTGAACAAGCTATCTAACAAAAGTGAAATCAGCTGCCTAAGTGGTGGCATAGATAACTTGTACCCCCTTTTACGTCTGTTGATGTGGTATAAAGTAAATGTTGTACTGATCTCACTAATGAGCACTTAGATCAGATAATGAGAATTGCCACAACCAGCCTGGATGCAAACTTTAAAAAAAAAATGCTAGAATTCATGACCTAATTACAGTCATTAGAGTTATAATACGTATAAGTTAAACTATTCAATCGTCCATAATTTATATCAGTTATATATTATTTAATGTCCAAATAAAATTAAACTAATATTTCCCAATATAAACCATCTTTATCTGTAAATATACTCTCTTAAGAATATAAAACTGTCATAAAGAAGTAAAAGATATACAAATAACTTACTGATGTACGTTTTACCTTTTAATTAAAGTTTGTTCTGGAAACGCAAGTTTAATTGTTTACATATAATGAACTTAATAATTGTATAACTACATAGGGTTTTAAATCCTAAGCTTTTTTTAGTGTACAAGTTTTGTTGATGTTGACAACCTGAAAATGTGTCTAAGCCGTCAACAAGTCTCAAATGTAGAAGAGGAAAAAAGCTGTGCCTGTAGGTCAAACTGGATTCATGAGGTCCCAGGCTAGAGATCTCGGGGTTTCACACAAGTATGTCAAGAGAGCTATCAAAAAAGTGAATGGAAAGAGCCCTGTGGGGTGAAGAGGCCATTTTTGACACCAGCAATGAAAGAAACCCATCTCTTCCGCTGCAAGACTCTTTAAATGAGTCTTTTGAGTGTTTTTTGAACATTTTTTAATTTCCCCCCCCCCTATAGCCATGATGCCAAATCCCTGGACCCTCGACATGCACCCAAAAGGTTAGAAGGCCTGCCATGTCCTTCATCCAAACACCGAAGCCCTCAAAGCCACTATCAGTCAGCACTGGGACTCCATGACAGAGAACTACATCTGCATCAGGTGACAGGCTTCCACCACCACCTGGAAGCCTTCATTGCCGCTAAGGGTGGCTAAATTAATTATTACAAGATTTAAGACACACATTTATGTATATTATTAATTTTGTTGAAATTAAATTATAAATTAATAAACTATATCTTGTTGAAGTTTAAAATTTGAATTATTCTTATTTTAATGTACCACTCGGTAAATATATGTAATTCTTAATTAAATAGTGCAACATAGATTAGGCTCCTATAGACCACAATCATAGTACAACCGATTATGAATAATATACTAAAGGAGCATTTCTCAACTTGATATGGGGTTTTTGCTAGAGGGCGAGGAGAAGACGGGAGTAAGACATATGGTACCCCTGAATTAAGACCTTTGTTAATAAAAGCTGCCTGTGTTATGTTTTTGGAGGGAGTAAATGAATTACTGCTATTAAGAGGAGAACCTTCTACATTTAACATAGCATTAGTGCAGGGAAAATATTGTTACTATATTTAATATTAATAGAGAATAACTCTGCTAATCAATTGACCCCTACAATTACTGTATGGTTTTGCTTCCCACTGTCGGATGATACCTACTGGAACATTAGTCTACATGTTCTCCACGTTTTGGAGTAGTTCCATTCTAAAATTCACCAGGAGGTCCTTGAGGAGGATGAATTCAGATTTATTTATAATTATGTCTTCTCCTTTTTTTTTTCAGACAAGCCTTCAAAATTCAAGACTCCATCTTTTAATCCATCTTGCAATAATTTGTTGAGGTCTCTTCAGAGGTGGAGAAATTGATGGTAATTCAATAGGTTAAATTGGAAGTTGGGACAGCTAAATATTGGTCTGCAAAGGGGATGCTCGTTTCTTTAGACAGAAAAGAGGGCAAATGGACCCCGGGACTACATATGACAGATATTGATAGAGCCTTCAAGACGAAGCTACAGAATAGGCCGTTACTGAATTAGGAATATATTAGGACTTTAGAGGATACATCAGGTGAAAGATATGTATTCCATAATTTTTGAAAAGAAATGAAGTTCATAAATTATGCTTGTTTTGTGTTACTTCCTTTCAACTTGTTTGCTTTAAAACAGTTATTTGCACTTAAGTTTTAGATTCATTTATGGGAAGATACTCACTTCACACATGTATGACAATCGGAGAGGATCTTTTCATGAGATTGTTAAACTATTTAGTCTGCAATGATAATATACAATAATTGAAACAATATATCAATAATCGACAATTTTAGTTTATTTCTTAAGTGGTTTGTTATTAATGATGTGTTCCTTTAGTTTTTATGAACTTAGGTATTTCGTTCATTTACTGTTTATCTATTAGTAATTTGAATTTATATTAAAACATTATAGAGTCTCATGTATCGCAAGCTTCTGGTATAAGAGGGCATTTAAGGTCAATTTCCACTGGGAAATTCTTTATACATAGCCTATAAGGCGATCTTCGTATAATTCCAAGGGAAAACTTGTTACCGAAAGCGAAGATCCAGAAGATATATTGCCTGACTATGGGAGTGAGTGGATCAAATTCAAGGAAACACAGAGGTCAAAAGTCACTTATCTAAGGAGATACGAAGAATTGGGTCCTTATAATATAAATGATATTTTGAACTGCACATTACTCACCCTGCAATAGCGATGCTGAAATGGTACTTTCAGGCTTCCTGATTTCATCTCCTTAGGTATACAATTGTAATCTTAAAAGATGGTATTGACAAATTTGTGAATAATTTGAGGCATATTGATGTGTAATTTTACCTCCTCTAGAGACCAATCTCCTTGCTCGAACCTTCCATCCGAAAAAAAGATGCCAAAATCAAATATTTAAGCATCACTATTAATTTCAAGATAGGGGATATAATTCTTGGAGAATGAAGAGCACGAGTACATTAAATTTGACCAACATTTTAAGAAACTAAAACTCTAAGATGACAATCTGATTGATGGTTTATAAGGGGCATAAAAGTCCTCTTTATTAATATTAAATTGTAAAGCACACATTGTCCAACACCTAACTAATCATTCTATTGTCTGGCTTGGTAACCAAGACACATGAGTTTAAGCTACCTTACTTGGGAGCAGAGGCCCGTAATAACAGATCATCATGGTAGATACCGCCACTTATATGATGTTATATTTAATTAAATTTACAACCGATCTCCAATTTTATTTAATAATAGTAATAATATTAACTAAATAGATACTTTTTGAAGACTAAAATATGATATAATATAAATTTTGTCAAACATAAAACACCTGTTAACGTCTTCAGTATAAATAAATGAATCAATTCATAGGAAAAAATATAAGAAATAATGGTCATACTATTTTCTCAGGATAACAGTCACGTTTCGCTACTTGGTTTAAAGCTTTAGAGAGGATATGTTTCCCTATACAATGGGTTTGTAAACAGCATGCATTTGTAAAAATGCAATTTAAAGTGCTGTATAAATAAATGTATTATTCGTATTATTCTCATTAGCCCATTTCTGCTCGGAGTTGGATTGACAAATAATGCTGATAGTATTATGATGTTATGAGTATATACCCAATAAAATTATATACATTCAACAATGTATCAAATTAGCAGAGTCTGTATTGATCATTAATTACATTAATACTATTGCATTAAATATGCCTTTTCCTGGAATAAAATATTGAATATTTGAAAAAGCGCTATTTATTTATTAGTATTTCAACAATCAGTGAGTGCTTTCATATTTAAAATAAACAAACAAGACAGTCATATATCATTTGCTCTTCTTGATTTCTTTTCAGAATAGTTGAAGTTAATGGGTAGAACAAAAATCCTTTCACATCAAGAGCTGAATGTTTTATTTCTAGGTACTTCACATTGTTATTTCATCATTTAAGGCTATATGTGTATATATGAGTAGAATTGACATTTTTGTCGTGAAAAAACGGTTGTTGCTCGTGTTCTTTTCATTTTTTAGCTCAAATCACTTGAGATGCAGCTGATATTAAGAAATGTCTTCATTCAGATGTATCATATGTCTTACTCTCACCTTGTCCTCGAACTCTTTATTTTTTTTTTCTTACAAAGTACTCAACTCTAATTGTAATTAAAGAGGTGACCTGTCTAAAGAATAAAACAATGTCACCTCTCTTTTATGTAAATTGAACAAAAAATACATAATGAAATAAATATATACGAATTTGTATATAATTATTATATTTTCCCCTGGACTAATGCTATTTTAAATCCAAAAGGTTATCCTCTTTATAGCAGTAATTCAGTTATTTATATAGCAACAAGGGGTATTAACAAGGGTTTTAATTCAGGTGTACCATATGTCTCTCCCCGACTATTCCTCGCACTCTTTTTTTCCTTACCAAAAAGTAAACTCTTTTTTTGAGTAAAGTCAAGTAGGTGTGGTCAGTGACGCATAATATATGTCCCACCGGTATGTAAAGATAATTATATTGTTCCTTCCTACCTTTGAATTGGAGACAGCGAAAGCAGAAGGTTTGAATTCAATAATAGCAACTATTTAATAGTAAGAAAGTAACTTTACTAACTGAAGTTACCCCAATTATACATTGTTGGACACTGGATTTGCACACTAAGATTCCTGTTGAATGTATTCATGAAAGTTACTACATTGGCAAGGTTCATAATCAGCGTTAACATATGTATTTAAGAAATATGAGCAATATCTACCTCTAAAAACAACTAAAAATTAACTAATTTAAACAACAAACGGCTAAAAATCAAGTAGTATTACCAAAAAACGGGTTTTAAATGAGCTAGATCTATTTTTTCATCTAGCTCAAGTTTTTGAATCTACTCATGTAGAAAACTCCTAGAAATAGACAAATATAGAGGTGACAAGGTATGTTGTTAAATGTTATATGCTTGAGGGATAGTATTTTGCCGATACGCCCATCAATTTTATTAAGCTGATCCTCCGAGTTTTAACATAATATCTATGTACTACTAGACTAAACACAACAGTTACATTAAAATATTAAGATCAAAATTTCACATATTACAATCAGCTAGATCGAACCGAACATAGATTAAACTGGCAACACTATTAATTATAGATACAAACAAGAAATAGCCTTGAGACATTACATGGTGAGTAGGAGCCAATCAGAAGCAATCCACTTTAACTCCTGGGTCATCCATCAGTTTACGGATCGACACGAACCCTTTTCCCTTTCCATAAGAGACGAACATACAACATTCTCTATATAATGAGATCCTCCTAAGTGTTAATTGTTCCAATAACTCGAAAGAGTTGAGCTCCCTCTCCTTCTACTCCCAATAATATATAATTTCCTTCGCTTATTCTTAAAAGGTTGCAATTATTAGATTTGATTTATTCACTTAAGATATATCCAATTTCGAGATAGAAATAGAAAATATAATGTGCGGGCAAAATTGGACTCAATCCCATTTAGTAGTACAATATATTGACGTCCGGTATATCTAATTCAATATTTGAGCATGTCTCTAAAAGAAAAAAAGGAAAAAACAAAGAATTCTGTTTTTCTACTATATTATATAAAGATTAAATATTCTTAGTTATTAAATAAGGAATGTATAAAAGATTAAGTAAATAAGAAAAAAGCAATAATATTTTATAATCAAATAATACTCCTCATACGACAAAGACCTGTTTCTCAAGCTAATGTTGTGTTTACTTATTCTTCGTCTTTACTATTATTATTATTATTATAGATCTTCATAACTTAATAATCAAAGTTTTTTTTCTTCATTTGTTTATTTGCTGCTTATATATACATGTATAGAAATGAGGTTTTCCTAATTGAATAAGACAAAAAAAACTTAAATTAATTTTCTTTGCAAAAAAATAAAGCATCAATTGAATATATATTTTTTTGCACGAAAATAATAAATGTCTCCCTTAAACTTTGAAACTAACTGAATGAATACAAGGCAATAGAGGGCAGGAGGTTCATAGCTAAGATTGTAAATCTAGTCATTTTCTTTAAATACGTAACTGGAAAAAACCCCGGGTCCCTTGACAACTTGATGAATGTTGGAGAGGAGAGCAGATTAGCTGTCATGATGATTAATTAGAACAGCTACAATTAGCTTGTACAAGAGAGGGAGGGATATAAGTAAATAAACAAGGACATTGGCAAGAATGAATCCAATGTCAATCCTCAATTCTACTCCAAAACAGATTTATAATTATAACTTCGCTACAAATGTTCAAAATATGTCTTTTATGTGCACAGACAAATGTGTCAACACGTTTTGTGTATAAGTGTATGTAGTAGATAAGAAAGTGCATTAATCAAGAGTTAAATAATAATGATAACAGCTAAAGGAAAATAAAATTCATTCTTCATATTACCAATTCAAAAACTACGGACCAGCTAAAAAAGTACAACTTACAGGGAGCGGGGATCAAATTGTCGCCAAAATATTTTTCTACAAAAAACAACAAAAATATACATTTTTTAACTTCTTTATTGAAAATCAAAACTATGACGAGCATATAGGTATAGAGTAGCCATTCATTCGATATAATCACCGTTGGCATCAATACGGCCTCTGAACCGGCCGCAGGCTCTTCTGACCATCTCATTGTCCATGTTGCCGAATACCTCCTTGATGGAGTCCATCAGGCTGGCCTTGGTGCTATGGGGATGTATGTTGGTATGTTTCTCGACATAGCCCCAGACAAAAATAGTCCAAAACATTAAGTTCGGGAGAGTTAGGAGGCTACAAATCCTTGGTTACGACGTCATAACAGTTCTCGGTTAACCCCTGCATAGAGATTTTGGGCACATGGCAGGGTGCTGAGTCCTGTTGCCACACCCAGGGTCTGTCTCCGGCCTTTATGAACCTGGTAGGGTCATCATCAACCATCTTCTTCACCTTGTCGACAAACTCGGTGTCCCTGGCCTTCCTGTCGGCGCCCTCCTCCTTGGGTGCCCTCTTTATGGTGGCATCAACATCTCAGGTGTCCTCTAGCTTCTTACGGATACGCTGAACATTCCGTAAATTCACTCCTAAGGTTGAAGCAATCGTTGAATCGGAGATTTCACCTCCATTATTAACCAATGCCATGACTACGGCGGACATCGAAAGCTCTTCGTTCCACTTATAGCTCTTTATCTCCTCACATGATGACGGCATGATGCTAACTGAACTACGTATCGTCAGCTGACGAGAATAGCTTTCCTATTTGGTAACCAGTTTTTTATTTGATAATGTCGTCTTCAAGTTATCAAGGTTTAAAGTAGGCAACAATCTGATCCCCGCTCCCTGTACATCCCTATATAAGTTCTTGATCAATCCTTAAGTTTGCCTCCCGACTCTAAATATGTTTTATTGCGAGTCTGAGTGAGACAATAACAAATAAAAAATTTATAAAAAGGCATTTTTGATATTTTTTTAGATCATGTTTTACTTAAACTTATTATATGTATATTTGATAAGATCATTATTTTCTTAACTATACGGACTATGTGTAAAGCTAAGGTATGTTATTCCATGAAATTCTAGATACATGGATAGTGATGTATAATTAGATATGGGAATTGTGTAAGAGTGCGAGGAGAAGTCGGGATATGATACTACTGAACCAAGATCATTGTTAATTAAATTGAAATGTCTTTATTTTTATCAGTTTACACCAAAAATAGGCGAGAATTCTTCTTGTGGAGGGAGATCTTAATATATCTATTCAACAATGAAAAAGTAGTAGGAGCGCATGTATCAGCTGTGTATCTTCTTCCAATCCGTAAGCTTAGTTTTTTTCTTTGAACAAATCCCTTCTTTAACCTAACATATGTTCCACCGATATTTAAAAATAAAAGAAACCAAGAATGTATCTTACTCGCCCTCACAGTTAGAAAAATGTTTGGAAGGAGAGGAACCTAGAAATAATGTTTTATTATATAGGCAGCTGTAAGAGGGAGGAAATAAACACAAATCCCACTCCATATATAGTAAGGACATATAGTCTGTAATTATTCCAATATCGATCCTCAACTCTACTAACCCTTTTCAAGAGCACGCGCACAAGTGTTTACTTTAAATTTGGATGTTATCTCCACAAGAATAAAAAAACATGATAACAACTTTGAAAATATATAAAACAGTGTTCAGGTTGCCAATAACAATAAGTATTCACGTTAAAAAATACTTATAATTTACAACCCTAATCGTTTGTATCATTTTTAATATCAAATATTCTTCAGAGAGTAGTCAGGAAAATTCATCAATATTTTATCAGTTATTATAAAATATTTTAATGATATATACTCATTAAACTAACTTTGTAAAAATGTTCAATATTGTCACGCGTTGGACTTCAGTGGTTAAGCGACTGAAAAACTGGCAGTTTTGAGATTCTTCTTCTTTTTTTAAAGTTTTGATTTTTTGGCGAAAAAAATATTAGTCATAATTGGAAAACGCCAGATTCTTAAACAACATTTTACTATGACAATAATGCCGAAAAAATTTGCATTTTGTCAAAAATTATCCAATTTTAGAGGAAATGTAAATATTTTTGAAGAAAAAACTAACAATTAGGCAAAACAAAACTTATAATACTACTGAATTAAGATCCTTCTTATCATCATCTGCTTGTAATATGCTTTTAGAGGGGAAAAGGTCGAAATATTCTTGAGGCAAAATCTTTTAAGGGGAAAGTACTGAGCACCCCATAATATATAGGTATGTTATAGATTTTTTAATAATTTAAAACCTACTGAATACAAAAACAAAAAAGTTTTTATGATCCATATTCTTAATAGTTAAAATACTAAAAAAAATTAATCATCTTCATGTTTTAGTTTTACATTAGATTTAGCTCTTGAAACATACGAGAAATAATATTAGTGCTAATAATTTTACTAAAAAATATGTAAAAATCTGAAAAAAAATACAAAAATACTTTGTGTCTTATTTGATAATTTGATAATGTTCATAAGCATTTGAGAGCCTAAGTTAAATAGTTTCTTTGTTGTAAAAGAGCTATATCCTTTAAATTTATCTGCATTTGTTTTTTTTAATGAAATAACTTTTCATTTAGCCTTACAGAAACTTTTTACTGTACGTAACGTAATCCTCATAATTTCTATTGTGGAGGAAGAAAATAAAAAATTTAAATAGAGTATATTCAACGTTGACTCTTAGAGGATTTACATACAAAGTTACGGCTCCTTAAGAGTCTCACAAACACCCAGGCTTTATTGATCGGAGCAAGAGTCTATGAAGAAGAATATACAATATTATAATGGAACCTTATCGTTGTTTACTAAATACAATGTATACCAGGGAATCATGAAAAAAATATTAGAAAGGTTCCATTGACAGAGCATTAGCCCGCTCAAGAAATACTGAGCGTACGCCCGCTCAATTACTAATTTTGTGAGTACGCTCCCACTCTTGTTCGTTTTTGAAAGCAATGAGCGCACTTTCGCTGCCTCTACATTAAAATGTGCGCCCTCATTTTTTCACCCTAAGATCTTTTGAATTTGACAACTCTTTATTATTGCAATTAAATTCAACATATTGCAAGTTCAAGTCTGCATACGCCTTGTGACAACCATACATTATTTGCATTAACATATAACTACTCAAAATGTATGTATGTCAGTCGGGAAAATTCGTTCACAAGAAATAAAGATGTATCTTCCAATGGTATCTGCACAGAAGAAGGAGCTGGTGGTGTCTCTGAGGGAACCAATATCTGAGTCGTCTTAAATTGGCCAGCTACATGTGAGGCAAACTCGTCAAAGGAAAATAGCAGAGGGTCAAAGATTCTTGCTTATTTTGAGACATAACTTCACCCGTCTATTTTTGCAATCTTTAAGAATATTCTTTATCTCTCAAAAAATTTTTGATGTTATCATCTCATAAGAGTAGACACACAAAAAGTATTACCAACTTATATAAATGAGCAAAAATTTGAGCGATCTTATCGTTCTTATAAAATGATGAGCCCGCTTCCGCTCAAAAAGTATGTGCTGCACTCACTTATGTTTTGTTCATTAACTTAATAAATAATTTACTGATTATGAAACAACGTAGCTTAATGGACAACACGCTTGGGACAAATTACTCTCTAGAACTCAATGTGGGTAGATTCGCGTCTCGGCTGTTCCTAGAGAAGGAAATTACTTAATGTATATGGACTTCAAAGACGATTTCTAGGTAAGATTTACATTTTGGATTACATATTGAATACCTTTAGAAACAAAAAATTATCAACACAAAAGTTTCTAAAAATTAAAATTCAACCTATGTTTAATATAAATTTGTAATATCACTTTAAAAATGGTACGTTTCATGAAATTATTATTTATTTTCTAAATATATACATATATTATAATTGTATACAGGGTACAGAAATTTCCTTGTTCCAAAAGACAATAAAAGCGAGTTTCAAAGTTTAAAAAAGTTAGATTTTTGTTTCATAATTATATTTCACATTTAAAATTTAGTTTTTCGCTGATTTGAAAAGCATATCAGATAAATGGCATTCCCCATTGTCCATTTACTAAACTTTGTTATTTTAATTCCAGGTAATTTTTTTGCTTTTCTTTACATAAATTAATTGAGAAATTGCTGGGGGATAGTTATTTTAGACAAAATTTAATTAATAGCATATCTGAGCATAGGTGATTCCTAGAGAAAGAAATATACTATTTTTATATATAGTATATGGACTTCACACAAGATTCCTAGCTTAGATGGAGTAACTGTAATACTATGTATAATATTTACTTATACTTAATCAGTACAACTCCATCTGACCACTTAAATGAACATTTAAAAATTACCGATTTTTGTCCAAAATTTCAACTGGTAAAGTATTAAAAACATACAATTTTTGTAAAACAAATTTCTTCATCAGACCAAGAAAAATGAGATGGAGGCCAAAAAATATCTTGTGTCGTGCGCATCTTGACGCAGGTATAACTTATGACGAGATCTGCCGCATCGTTAACTGCTCCAAGGGTCTCATTACCTAGTTTAAATGCTGAAAGACGACAACAAGAGCTATAAGTTCCCCTTTTCTGGCTCTGGTCAATGTGGCCTCTGTCCTGATTAGACTGTAACCAACTTGCTGTGGCTCTTTAGAATATCCATATTCACATGTAGATGTTCTAATAAAGACTGTCATGGAGAAGGAGTAAATACGTAAAATCTGCAAGACTTTCAGACCTAGGATCGAGGCCTTGGTGAAGGTCATGGATAACCACTTTGAGATTTAACTGTTTTATAAAGTTTCTTCACGTACTTTTTGAATTATTGATTATTTTCCTTCAATAAATATTATTATCCTAATTTTAATTTTTCGGTTGGATACCGATCTTATTATTGTCCCATTCTTACTTGTTATCAGTGTCTTCAACGTGGATTAATTTATCTTAAATGATGTCACAGTAAGTCTTGAATACTAACACTATTTTTTTTTTAAATATTTAGTCCAACAATTGGGGAGAATAATGTAATAAAATAAATGCAAAAATATGATTTTTTTTTTTAAAAGAAGTCTTAAATGATGTTATAAAAAAAAGAGAAAATTTTGAAATTGTAACATGGATAGAACATTTCGAAAAGAGGGCTAAGCTTGAAAAGCTTTTTTTATCTAACTGTTTTCTATTTTTGGTTGGATTTTCCTATTTACAGTAGATTAACCAAGTAGTTCTTAGTCAAATAATTACATGAAAATGAGTATTTAAGAAGATAATGTTAGTGAAAAAAGCTTTCTAAAGGCATAATGTTTATTTTGACTTCAAATAAGTTATTTGATAGTTTTAAATGTCAGTCATTTGATAACTAGCATTTTCTTTTAAGAGATTATGTAATGTCGCTTTTTTATGTACTGGAGTCAGTTTTAACAGTTTTAGATTGTTTCGCCCCCGAGTTTTTGCCCTGGGTATACCGGTGAATCGTGAAGGAATTTTCTCAATCGAAACTTTATACAGATTTTCAAAAAGTAAATAAGTAAAATAATGAGACTTTATATATGTTTTTTTTTTACTTTATATAAGCAATTAAATATATAAGTGGCTAACCTAGGCCTTTAACATGATACTAGGCCAGAAGGCCTTGCAGATCTTCTTCACGTATTCTTTCGACATGTCAATCCAATCATTCTCTACAGCAGCCTTTACACCATCTACATGGAAGGTGGTACAGGTGATTGATGGTGCCCTAGATCTCATCAACAAGAGTGATGTAGTCTGGTCAGGCTTTGAGAAATATTAGCTAAGGTCGGATATTCGGCGTGTTGTGTTCCAAACACTTCTAAGTTTTTTTTGTTTTTTGTTGTATTTTTTGCCTCTCAAGTCTCTTGTTGTTGTCCTTCCATTTTTTAATCTTGGCCACGAGATCTTTGGAGTAGCGAACAAACCAAAATATATCTTCATAACTTATTTTCAGGTCAACAAGCGCAGACACACAATATCTTATGTTCTCCATCTCAGTTGTCCTTGGCCTGATGAATAAATTTTATTTACAAGAATTGCGTGTTCTCATTGTTTTACGAGTTAATATTATGGAGAAAATCGGTTAATTATTCAGTAAGTTAATAAAACTTTCACAAAGTTTCATTCACGATTCGCTGAGACACGCAGTCAATTGCCAATTTTTTACAACGTTACCATGTTATCTTTATCTACTCCTGTCAGAGATGTTGCAAGTCCTTTATACGAGTTCAAGTCTTTAAGCCCTTTTAGTCATTATCAGCAAAGAAAAGACTATTATATATATATATATATAATTGGATTTCTACTTGAAACATTTTTATATTAAGAAATAATGATGACATTTAGATAATCTAATTAATCAATTTTTGTTATTTATAGAAAAACTATTACCAATAATTGAAATAATGTATTGTCAATAATGAATCCTACACGTTATGTAAACAATATATTAATTTATTTGTCACTTTGAATGTTGTTATTTCTTTAGATAACCTAATTTTATCTTATATCTCATGTTTATATATGAATTTTGAGAAAGAGCTCATTTGATATATCCGCCTCCAACATCAATCACGGCCTGGATTTGGAAGGAAGAGTAGACGTCGATTAGGTAGCTTCATGGCATGTTGTTAATTGCCTACAAGATGTAGGCAATCAGAGAGTCCTTGATGGCATGAGATGTTCAATTTTTTCTGAACTCAACGTAACCTCAGACAAAATAATCCATCGGATTAAGATCCGGACTAGGGGGTCATATGTCCATACGAATAATATCATAGTAATGCTCAATTAACAACTTCTGCGACTTGTCTGAGGTATGGCAAGACAAAAATCATCGTCACGGCGCTATGCCGTTCCTCCTCTGTAATCGATCTTCTTAATATCTGGAGCAGCTGTCACCATGATGCCAGAAACATCCCTAACTTTTTATGTTGATACAACAACGTTTCTACCGACAAAAAAGAGACGCCATCAGACAGATACGTCATAACAAAATTACTAGCACACACAAGCGCCGATTTTATCTTAACGCCCTCTATACTTTAATTATTCATGGTAGATATGAGAAAAGTCAAAGAGCCTTACAAAAGAAGATGTGACCTCCTCTGACATCATCTCTCCGATCAACTCTCCCCTCCCCCTCTCTCTCGAATTCTCCATAAGAGACAAACTCAGAACTTCCTCCACATAATGAGACCTTCAATCTACTTTCAGGACCCACTAATGCTAATTGTCCAAATGCTCCAAAAAGTTGAGATTCCCCTACTCTTACTCAAATATTCTTCGCTTTGCATCTCTTCACTTAGAGAAGTTTTTTCCCTTGTATAAAAAGGTTGCAATAATTGAATTTCGACGTCAAAGAGAAGGTTCGGGCAAATTTAACCAATGTACCCTAGTATTGTTTGAGTGTAAAATTGATTAGACAGCACATATCAGCAGGCAAGGTCTTTCAAGAATAGACCTTGCTATGTCATGGTTCCAGCACACTACTTTATGCCCCCTTGATAGCATTTGCTTTTTTGGCCAGCACACTGTTCGATAGTATAAGAAGAAAGGGGGAAAAAAGAAGATTGATATGAGATACAAAGAGACAGAGAGAGAGAGGAAGGCATGAAACACGATTTCCTGAGAATTTACTCACTTTTTCTGAAATAATCTGTATTTTTTTCACTCAGTGAAAAGATTAATACATTATCAGCATGATTGGATGGTCTACCGAACCCTTTCCCGTAAATTAAAAATAGATATTTTTTTAAGTGAATGTCAGTCAAAAACATGGGTTTTGTCTTCACTTCCAAGATGTTGAACTAAGTAGTAGCTATGAAGGTGATGGTTTTGAGCAGTTTAATAAAATTTTGCCTTTAATTTTGTTCCATTTTTTCATATTTTTTAAACTTTCCTGCTTTTTCTTTAATTTGGTTTCAAGCATTAAAAATAAACGAGAGATAGCTATAATCAGACATGAATATTATATGTCCTTTGATGTGGGAGCGGCTTTTGCATTTGGTAATCCTTATTACAAGAAACTAGTAATAGAAGATGTCATCATTATTGTTTCATTCTTGAGGAGGAATCATTACAAGCATCAGAATTCCTAATCATGTTAAAATATGTAACTACTAACTACGTATTTATTATTTTAAAAAGTTTTAGAAACGTGTACAGTTGTATTGTAATAAAGTAAGAGATACATTATTGACTATTGATATTAAATCCTTGATTGCTGATAATAGTGGTAAAATATATGGAGTTACGGAGAGGATTCGAGGTTTTTTGCATGATGTCGTTTTAATTATGGAACTATGGTCTTAAAGACGTTCAAACTAGAATAACAGATTAAAAATATAATGTACGTGAGGAATTTATTATTGTATACAAGTCACATAATTAATTCAAATTCTGAACATTCCAAATACCAGAAAAGTAATTCCCTTTCGCTTCTCCATTACTAAGTCATTGGAGTCTCAAAGTAAAGAAGTGTTATCCAAGATAAAGAAAGATTCAAAGAACTTAAAGGGAATAGTATATTTTTTGCATAGGACGGAACTACAAAGAGTAGACAGTGATCCATGAATGCAGTGTTCGTCCTTTAGACGCTTATTTTTGGGTCGTCCTTATCTCATTAATTTGGAAGGTGTTACAAAAGCCGACAATAAAACACTTACAAGTGTTCCTGTAAAAAGTATCAGCAACCTTTTTGGTTCCGATTTCAGAGGCGAAAGACTAAAACTTTCATTACCGATGGAGCATCATATTAAATTAAAGTAGCCAAAAACCTTAAACAACATTTTCCAATGTCTCATGATGGTAACAGAATAGTGAGAGTAATATCAATATATCAAATTGAGAGAGTTGGTTCCTGAAACCGTTAATCACGATAGCGATTTTTTTAAATACAAAAACACTCCTATCCTGAACTAGGACTTTAAAAGAGTTTTCAGTGTGATGTTGGATATAAATGTACCCAAAATGTTCCGTTTGACGGAAAATCCTGTCAAGGATAATATAATAATGAACTGGAACATTGAGTTATTAAATGTTGGAGATTAACTACGAAAATAGTTAAATGATCTAATAAATCATACAAGTGTAATTATTATTATTCACTTAATTATTATTTTTTTAATTGATTATATTTTTAGGTACTTGAATTTGGCTATTGGAACCGTTGGCTACGATGATGGATGAAAGTTGGGTCGTTATAGATGATAACAGCTGTAATAGGTAATTATAATACTTAAAATTAAAATAATAATTTCTAATTATTACTTTAATATTACTACATTTAGAACTTATGGGGTCAATGAGCTATCTTCATAGTAAATATCTATGTTGGATTTGATAATCATATTCTTGACGTGAACCTCCGTCAGACGGAAGTATTTTGGTAGGTTAAAGTCCGAAATACTCCTGAAAACTCTTTTGGAATCAGAGCTAACAATAGGAGTCTTATCGTATTTAAAAAAAACTTGCTATCGTGATTAATGGTTTCATATGGTCATTCTCTCAATTTAATGGATCCCTTGTCTTCCTCTATTCCCTCCTGACATGTAATTTTGAAGGTTCAAGATGAATAACTTGGCATAGCTTTTCAACGATATGTACACTTGGGAGTAGATGCAAACTCTCTTTCAATGCCTTAGTAGTTACCTGGATTGGATTCAAATTTTGTTGAATAAACATTATTTTTGACAAAAGTGGATCTTTGTTTTCATCTATAACATTGATATACTCTTTGACTTAATTGAAGTCCATGGTGTAATAGTGAATAGTTTTATATCAGCTGAATTCTATAAAAAATATTAACTTCAAAGATGATCGTGTTTGTATTTTAAAAGTAATCAGAACAGAGTGTATATACTCTTTTCAAAGTATATCCGTAACAACTGATATGTAACATGATTGGTTAATGTTATTTAAGGTTTTCGGATGCTTTAATGCAATACCTTGCTCCATTGGTAATGAAAACCATCACTATTTTGTCTCTGTAGTCGGAGGCAAGAACGTTGCTTATACTTATTGCAGTAACACATGTAACCATTGTACACCTTCCAAATTAATGAGATAAGGACGACACACAAATGATTATATTAAGGAACAACCACCATTACAGTCTTGGATCGCCCTCGAGTCTGTTGTTTCTTCTAATTCAATAAAAATATCCTTATCCTCAAATGCTTAATGCTTCTTGGATACACTATTTTATTTCGACACTCCATTTACTCGGTAATCGAGAAGCAAGAGTAAATCACCTTTCCTGTATAAAGTAATGTGAAATTAATAAAATTTGGACAATTCTCAAAATGGAGTGGAATATTCCAGGAGACATGCATCTTGGTTATATATGTTGTAAAATTGGAAATGTCAGAATTGGAATTATTTATGCAACTTGTATAAAGTTCAAAATTCCTCTTGTGAATTCGGTTTTTAATGTGTTTTTCTACTTTAAAGTCATTCAAAACTTTGATCCCATGATAAAAAAACGCCATATTAAAAAAAAGAAGAATCTTCAGAACTCAATATATTTCTACGTAAATTATCAGCGATTAAAGAATACATAACCCTATAAAATATATTAGATAAATATAAAATATTTATGAATTTTGAAATAAAATAATATTAATTCTGTTTACATGCATTTTTATGTTAAAAAAATTATACTTTCTTGAATGGAAAAATAATATTGGATTTGTAGGTACAATGAAAAGTTTCTTTGAATAAAAACAATTACGAAAATTTGTGTGGAAATATATCTAATAAATGCATTATATGGAAACCTTATATTTATTTTAAGATGCATTAAGGAAAATTATAAACTATTAAATCAACATAGGAAATACTTTTTACTAATACAGTAAACAATTTAATTTATGTTTCTATCAGACTATTGTGAATATAAATTTAAATAAGATATTTACAATTTCTTTGGTCTCAACAATGACAGTGGAAGTTATTTTTGGTATTCTTGATAATATTAAAACTGATTCTTGGCAATAACAATATTGTAATTAAGCAGAAATAATTTATAATATTTAACAATTCTACGATATAGAAATTAACCCTTGCATTTTTAATAATATTAACGGAAAATTATTTTATAAACACGTGTCGATGACTTGGGATTCGAATGATACACAACAGTTTGCTGATCCATAGGAGCAACTCTCCCCATGCTTTTGTTCAGACGATTACCATTAAAGGACAAAAAACCAATAATCCACACTGGGTCGTTTTCATCTTATTTGAACATTTGGCAAGATGATCATCCTTGATACATAAAAAGTAAGATAATATGTAGGTTTATACTGAATAGTTAATGCCATAGTGAAACCATTCATACCTATATACCAGGGGTTACCAAACTACAGGCCGCGGCCTAGATTGGGCCCTCTATGTTAGTTCATCTGGGCCGCCGACAGCGCTTGAATTTGCTTTATAAAATGTATAGAACGCAAAACTTTGTGATAAAGTTGAAGTTTGAATATTTTGTTGAGAAAACTATAAGATATTGATTGCTATTTGCCCTACCTTTACTATTATTATTGCGTCTTTTACGTGAATTACCTTTTTAATTACTATAGAGTATCTTTGTCTTGTTCTATGAATTTCAAGAAATATATATTCAGTGCACATGTAGCACCATCAGGAGCTACATTTATGTTCTCCATCTCCGTTTGGGTATCCCACAATTATGTATCTTTACCGTTCTTTCATTTTCAGTTTTGAAAGAGTACAATCTTCGTCGTCACAATGAAGCAAAACATCTACCTAAAGTTTTCTGGAGCGTTAGTCGCTGAGAATTATAAGTCCATGAAATGTGGTTTAGAAACTCAAAAAAACTTCTTAACGAGAAAGTTTGCTGAAAATGAATCTGTCACTCTTACAAGTTGCCTCGGCGTTACCTCGCTAACACAAAAATACCCAATGTATTTTGTTATCGTCTGACAATTCCTTCTTCTCCCTTGATAGGTCATATCTATTTCATAATTCATTCTTTTTGATAAATATATAAAGTATACTTATGCTTCCTTTTCAAAAGAACAGGTATACAATTTATTCTGGATCTCCCATCGTTTATATAATACATTATAAATATATGGGCCATTTTATTATTTCTACGAAGATATTTTGGCTATTTCTTCAATGAAATAATATAATAACTAATCCTAACTACTCTTTTAATAAAATATTAGGAAGCAATATTAAAATACAGTATCGAATAAAATACTATGTAGATTTTAATATTATGTAACTCATTTTCAAAATGGTGCAAAAATAATATGACAGTTATAGTCTGGGAGTATATAAAAGATAAATTGGAGTTGGTATGACTGACTTATTTGGCTAACTACCAGATGATTTCGGCCTTTTTTTCAGGTTTCTTTTTGGAGGAAAAGTTGTGGGATAAGATGAAGGTAACAAATTGCTACAAATATTTATTGCTCAATAAACTTGGATAAGAGTGAACTCAAAGCCTAATTGAAGTATTAACTGGAGCTCATACTCAGACGATCTTACTCGAGTCATTTCAAGGGTATGCTCAGACGGTTAGGAGTAATGCATACCTCTAGAGAGCTTTTTGGACATATCTCAACGAGTATATGTATGTGGAGGAAGTGTCCCGAGGATATTAGTCCTTTTTATAGAGTTCTTGACGACATTATGAGCCAATACCGATATGCGGTGCTTTCATATTTTTCTTGCATTTTTTAATGTTCATTTATGCTCCACTTTTTTTATCTGTTTCCTGATTTAATGGATTTGATGACATACCCACAATACCAATTACTTTCATCCAATAAGAAGTATGTGTTAAATATTACTCCTAAATTGGTCTTATTCGATAGCTTTGGATCTAAACATTTTCTTATGGCAGGATTGTGAATTAAACGAATTAGGAATTTGAATTGCTTTAATTTATTTTAGAATGCTTCGTTTCTTTATTCAAGTATGCCCTTCCACACAATGAGACCTTTCATTTAATTTAGTAACCCTTCGAAGTGCTATTTATCCGAATAACTCGAAAAAGTCGAGATCCTTTTCTTCATCCGTCCAAAATTCTTCACTTCGCGTTCCTTCGCTTAATGTACCGAAGTTATTTACTTATTATTAAAAGGTTGCAAGAATTTAATTTCAACTTTCATCGAAAGAGAAAGTATGACGTGCAGGCCAACTTATATAGGATCCCCGTCGAATTGAATATTTGTGTATGCTTATAAAAGAAGCTAAGTCACACTGCAGATATATTGAGGAGTTATTTGGGTAAGTCCTTGCTGGACTCAGATTTGAATTAAGGATAATCATTCTTTCAAATTGTCAAAGTTACCACGTTAATTTTTGATTATTTTTTTTTAACATAGGGTGCGGTGGGGGGGGGGGGCTGAAATCACTGGCTATAATGTATACAACTGACAGCTAATTGAAGCATCATACTGGAACGAATTATGGTGTGCTGGCATATGCATATCCGACTAAGTCGTTAATTTAAAACTAGGTGCCAGAATTATTGGTAGCAGCTATTTGTTAGAAGTATGCAGTACAAATTTTTAATGATTGTCGTATCCTACGTGGAAATTATTAAAACAATTGTGATCGATTGAGTCGAAATAATATTTTTTTTTAACTTAGATGTGTGATTTCCTTATTATAAAGGTTGCGATCGTTGAATTTCAACTCTATGCTCTCGCTGTCTCCAATTTATATATAGAAAGATGACGTGCCGGCAAACTTATACAGTGTGCCCAAGAAGGATTTACATTAAAACTTCCACTACAGACAGTAACTTCACTTCCAATTTTAATTTTAAAGGTAAGTTCAATATATCCTTTCATCATTATGCATTCACGATGTGATGTCAAGCCTTTAATGAATGGTATTAACATAATGAATGCAAAATAAGAAAATGGAGATTTACTTATGAATAGGTATGAATATTCCAGAGTGATGTCATTCATCATCCTTTTATCTATTTTGATACCTCATTTCATACATTGATGCTTTTTCTTCTTTTTTTGCAAAGCAATGTAGGTATGGTATGCAACAAAAGCCTCGTTTAAATGGTCGTCATTCATACATAAATATATATATGTATAAATTTCTTTTGTCAAAAAACGAGTATACATGATGCTCAAGCTATATTTAAAGATATTTTGGACGTTCTCTTCGTAAAACACGGGCACTTAGGCAGCTGATTTTTTTATAGATAAGGATTGTTCAAACCTGCGCCAGTTGGAAATAAATGGAATCAAGTTACGAATTCGTTGTCCCGAAATATTTGGTAAAGGCACTTGGAATCCACGCTGTGAACGACAACCTAACAATTGCTCAAACTCTGGGACTGAGAAAGATGTTCGTTCTCAAGGATAGGAAAGAATTTGGGGCCTCTAAAGTTGATTTTAAGCAGTAATGCGGAATGAGGTTGAAGTGACAGTGTCAAGACACTGGAATTCGAAGCCAGAATCCAGCAAATCGTCTGGAAGACTAGGAATTCCATCTGGCAATTACATAAGAATTCGTCTGTTCAGAGTCACTGATTCGACTCCCTCTTCACAAAAACCTTCGTTACTAATCTTACAACATGAGATAAAGCCCAATCTTGACAACAAAAGAAGGCCAAGGAAAAGTCCTTAAAGCACTCCCAAAAGTTTCTCAACCACCTTAAGCACCCACTTCATCGAGATAGGCTCTGATTTTTGTTGGACAGAAAAAACTTTTTCCATGACTAGAACGTCAACAACTAGAACAACAGGTGGTAGGTCTTTTGCCCAAAGGAGTTTCCCTTCGATATGCATACGAAAGCTCCCAGCCAAAGTCATGGTATTTGAATTTGTTCGGTCCGAAGGCCACGTCGTGCCTCTTCATGTTTCCCTAAAGGCCTGAAGGTCAACAATGATGCCTACTTGGACGCACTAGAGACCAAGGTGAAGCCCTGGATTGATATAGTTGCCAATGGGAGGTCTTAAATGTAGCAGCTGGATTCGGCTCCCTCCCATACCTCGAAAAAAAGTATCAAATGGCTCTAAGAAAATTTAAAAAACCTCATTTAGCCGGACTTCCAACTCACCAGATCTGAATATGATGGATTTTTATTTTGTATGAGGCGGTGCAATCGAACAACAAACCAAACGAACCCTTCAACACCACAGACGAACTTATCAGTCGTATCAACAAGTAATTAAAGGATTTGACAAGGTGCCAAGGGTTGAAAGCAAGCTCGCACTTTCGGCATGGTATAGAGACGGTAATTGAGACTGGAGGTGACTATATTGAATAAAATCAATCAAAATTCTTTTTTTCTTTGTCTGTCATTCTTATTTGTCAAATATAAATAAATAGCTTAGACTCTTAAAATATAGTTGAATACCCTCAGCCTCGGATTGGCACAGGGGTAGTATGAAATTGTTAAAAACCACCGCCATTTCATCCAATACAATCCCACCCTACCTGTAGGACACTGTCCAATCCGAAGCCAAAGAATATTCCACCATATTTTAAGAGACCCTAAGCTATTTATTCCCCCTCTCCTCCTCCTATATTGCAATAATATTACTCTCTCTTGAAGGTACTTCCTTGGGAATGGAACAAACAAATATGTTTAGATATTTGTTATAAATAATAAAAAAAGCGAATTTATAATTTGTTATTATTCATCATGAAGTTTGAACAAAATACGGGCCATTGAAGCCTATACTTTAAGGGCAAAAATAGAAAAAGGAAATCGGACTTCCTGAACTTTTTGGTTTCCAAAGGCCCTAATGATCAGTGCAAACTTGTATCTGGAGGTTAGGGGGAAAGTTTTGTTTCCCTGGTTGAAGGCCATCTACCCTAAGGGGAATTATGTTTTCCAGCGAGACTCTACCTCCGGCCACCAGGCCAAAAAAACTCAAAAGTAATGTGAAGACAACATTGAAAATTTCTTGCCCTGGTGAATGTGGCGTCCGTCCTCAACAGATAGCAACTTTCTTGACTAAGGAATTTGTGGTACTATCAAGAAGAAGGCCACTTTCCATGTGAACAAGGATGCCGTAAATACACTTGTGGAGAAGGAGTATGCTGACAAGTCGGAGGAATACCTGAAGAAGACCTGCAAAAGTTACAGATTGATTTTATTCAAACTTGTTATCAAGACTATATATAGCCACAGTAAGGTGAACATTAAATTTTGAGATCAAAGTTACACAAAATGTTTAAAATATATAATCGACTATAACTTTGGCACAAATTGAAATATATAACTCAATTTAATTTTAAGCGGAGGTTTTGAGTTCTACCCAGTCCCACTTTTAGTTCTATTTGATTTTCTTTCCATTGATGGTATTTTTCATTTAATACAACAGGATCAAGCAATTCATTGGAAAGTCATATGTTACACAGTTTTAAGACATTTCAGGCCATATTTTATAGTTATATGAATCAGTGCCAACATAATTAATAATCTTTATCCTAAATTATATCTTAATTCAAACAATAAAATGTAAAATAAATTCAAATACGGACATAATTTAGTTAATATGAAATTAATAGATCAACCAAAAACCAAAAGTAAAGATTTTCATTACTTGATTGTTTTATTTAAACTCCCTCTTTCATTCCTAAGCTGTTATACTTTGAAAAATAGCCCTTAGTTGGTTAAAATAAGAAAGAAAGGAATGAATATAAGTTTCATTAATATGGAGAGTAATCCTTGTCCTAGTCTGCAGCCTGAATTAACTTGATATAAAGTTGATTCGACCCTGGCTGGGCTCTTAAATAAAAACTTCTAATTTGAATGATATCAATTTACAAGACATAAATCAAAACTATAATTGATAGAAATTATTTCAGACATCACTAAAAATTGGTTAAATATTGGACAGATGAGCTGAGATTTCCGTATATCAGCTAAATGATATTTTCCCCAGCTTAACAAGTCAAAAATCAAGTCTTCATCTACTCAAAAATCAGCTAACCTGACAACACTGTAGATTGATTTCGAAAGAATAAATATACTTTGCAAGCGTGTTGTCTACCGAAATACATCGCTCCAGGCAGTCAATTATATATATAGCATATTATAAGGTGAATGAAGATACACGGTATGGGATCTGGGATACAACAAAATATCAATTCAATTCAGAACTGAGGTGTTTCTTTTAAGAAATACAAACCATTTTAAGGAAAGTCATAGAAAATATGCAAGTTGAATTTAATTCAATGAGATACATATTTGTATTTGGTTTTTTATTTTGATAAAATTATTTTAATATTTATGGTTTAGAATATATTCTTATAATTTTGCCCTTAAAGTTTGACTGATTTAATGCTATTTCATTATTTATTTAAATTGTCTTATTTGATTGTCATTTTTGGTGAATTTTGAGACATTAATTAAAAAAAAAATTATTGATGTGGTAATTTATATAACTTTCTCGGACGCACCTATGGTGTTTTGTTTTTTTCATAAAAAGCTTCATACTAGATAGTTGACGTTAGGGTCGTTTTTTTAATAATAATCATCTAAAGGGTAGTTCTTTTAAAAGTTCACAATTTTCTTTAGCCTCATCGTATCCCCTATGAACCCATTTCAATACAAACACTCACTAATGGAGAGTAAGTACGATAAGAATGTTACTCTACCACGTCAGTTGCTCATTATGCTTCCTTGCGACAACATACCCCGTCTTCTTTTAATCAGGAACAAAAACGTTGAGTACTTTTGTGTATTTTGTTAGATTGAAATGGTAAGGCTTCTTATCCATCCAACAGAAAAAAAAAGTATAAGAATAATAGATGGTAGGCAAAACCCCTTATCGTGTTCCTATGATCAGGAAGCAAGTTATGGTTCTTAGCGTTGTTAGCAACGAGGGTCATGTTAGGTATCCCTTTATCTTCAATCAGGCCTGAAGGTAAACACCAGGGTCTTCATCCGTGTTCTGCGCAATAAAGTCTTCTTTGGATCTGCAGGATAACGAAGGACTGACCTGGGAATGTCTCGCCGAGTTCTTGGCCTCCTATCTCTCCGAAATTGAACACTTTCGACTATTTTGTCTTGGTCAATGTTGAAGGGGATTCTATTGATGTTCTCCACAGCACCATAAGATCTCTGAAATCTGGGATAAGGAGGGCATTCCGGACTTTACTCAGTGAGATGTTTCCGGGGACGTTGTGAACGTAAAATTTTATTGATTGAATATAAAATTTAAGCTATAATGTTGATTTTTGTGAAAAATTTAATAAAATTGGTTAAGAAATTCAGCCCCGGAGTTTACCTTTTCTTTCTTGGCTTGTGAGCACTGAGATTTATCCCCTTTATTATTATAAGATAAGTTACGGCTCTTAGAGTGTTGGTAGTAAAGCAAAACCTCAGGTGCAACACATTTTCTGTAGAATTTTTTTCATATTCATTAACTTTTTTTCTGAAGCTTAAGTATTAGATTAAAATAATATATTTTCTTATTATACGAAAATATATTCATTTGAAGTTAAATCATGAGCAAAGTGGAGTTAATCAGTTTTATATTTCGGGAAATATTAAAATTTGAAATGAAATAAATATTTTAGGTTATATTAGTGGTTTAGTTATACCGATATTTACTATTATTTTCTACTATTACATATGTATCGAATCACTTCTGTGCCTAAAAATTGGCTTCATTGTGTTAGATTAATATCTAAAGTACCGTTGACTATGTCAAGAATTTGGTGCCAAAATTTACATTTTTTTTTTAAATTAAGGAAAATAGCTAAGTAATACCATCATACCCCCCTAAAAAAACGAATGTGTACTTTAACCACTGAGAATAAAAGATACTCAATATATTCAGTTAGTATTATAATCAATAGACGTAGCATAAAGGGCCTTGTTACCAACCTAATAAATTTGGCAAGAATTATTCCGATATCGATCTTTAAATCTACTTGGAGTCAAACAAAGACTTATACTTACAACTCGCAGCAAATACTCAAAGATACTTCCAGTTTTTATGAGCCCGAATGTTCAATCAGGTTTTGAATATAATTGAATTTAGTAGGAAAGGAAATACACACCTTAGAAGTTAAAAACTAATAAAAACAGTTAGAGAAAAGAAAATTCCTTTTTCAAATTACCAATTACAAAAAAAAAAAAAAAAAATAGTCCAGCTATATACACACGATTTACATAACTATACTAGCTTTAGTCCTAACATTGAAAATAAAGAAAAATCAAAAGGAAAAACAAGGAAACGAATTTTAAGCAAAACAGTTTAGCTTCGATTAAAAATTGGTAAATATACAAATAAATCTTACGTAGGTCCTTATCAAGATAAATAAATTATTCCATATCATTTAATTTAAATATTTCAGGAGCATACGGAAAAATATTTGAGATAAAATAGAAAAATGGTGATCTGTATAAATTGGGAAAATCTTGAAAGACTTATTACGAACAAACTAGAAAGGCTAGGACCACAATTTTTATTATTATTTGAAAGGTACATTTAATAGCATTCAATTACTCATAATGAGATTCACCTATCTTTATGACCTCTGTCACACGGCCCCTGTAGCTTTGAAAGACACGAGCGACCTTGTGCGGATCCATTTTTGTCATTTTACTGGTTCTGGTTTTGTACTTTTAATTTACAGTATCTGGATGGATGGAATAGCCCAAGGAAGAAATTACATATTCCAAAAAGACAGTGCACCGGCACACAATCCAAAAAAAAAAAGTGCAGGATCTCTTGCCCATAACATTTCTTCACTTTTGGAACCCATATTTTTCACCTACAAACAGCTCGAACCCATGCGATTTCTATCACTTGGGGAGGGTCGAACATGAGGATGTGCCAAATAGCGTTCGTTTTTGGAAGTCTATCACCCTTACAATGACAAAGCTGAATGCGCACGAGGTCACTTAGGCCTCCCAAGGCTTCCGGTTTCGCGTGGATGAGGTTATCAAGAAAGGTGGATCTCATTATAAATAATTGAATGTCATTAAATGTAGCTTTCAAATAAATAAAGATATATGGTTCTAAGTTCGTTTGTTATTAACCTTTATAGATTTTCCCAATTTATCTGAGCACCCTGTAGATTCAAAGGAATAAGAAGCATTTTTATAAAGCTCGGGGTGTATAATATCCGAGTTCACATACGAAGGGTTAAATACCTTCAATGCAAGGAGTTATTATATTACTTGGACATTTTGTTAAGAGTTATGTCACAAAATGAAAACCTGTTTTTTTATACATAAACAATATATATTCATGATAATCCCTGTCTAACAAAAATAAATTACACAAGATATGTCAACTGTGAAATTGTTTTAATGCATTCTGCATTAATGGTTGTTTGAATGTGACAAAGAGTCGAAACGTACATATTTGTGGAGGATAACTATTACAAGGTCATTCATTACTCATTGGTCTAAATTATATCACTAAAATTAAAAATTAAATTAAAAAAAACATCCAAGACATCTTGCATATATTATATAATTTACTACATATGTGAATGAATAACCTTATGCATGCATTGAGATGAGTTATATTTTTCCCTGACAATTTTGACAGCCTCTACCTTGTAGGGATTCAGTCATAAGAAAAATCAAAATTTGTTGTATGAGTGGAAATTTGAACAAATACATACAGCATTTAAGATTGGGAAACTGTATAGCACGTTACAAAATGACAACTCACTTTGAAAAACTCATTTCAAATTGTATTTTTTTTTTTTTTTTGTAAGGGTTTTAAATTTATTTGAACTTTTCTATCATAGTCGTTACGTTTCAATAATTTCATAAATTTGTTTATATCAGCTTTCTAATTTTATAATAGTTTAATCTCTAGCACCGTGTTACCTCGCTAGTTATTTCGTTGTCAACTGTTGATTCCCTCGTCTCAATTGATACGTCACGGATATTTCCTGATTCTTTTCTTTTTGATAAATAAACGAACCAATAACTCATGCCGTGTCTATCCTTATTTAGGACTGAAAACTACAGCACCGTCCAGTTTGGTCTCGGTCTAATCTAATTCAATCTAGCATATCAGTCCTAAAACTGCTAAAGTTTGGTCCTTGACGACGTCACTCTTATTTTTATCCCTTCTAGTACTCACACTTTGACTGATTGGACCGGTCCTAAGAATGGAATGGAGGGTCATTTCATGTCAAATTAAAGAAAATAAATAAAAAATGTCACCTGATCCCCTCAAATTTGGATTAAATTCATGTGTAGATTAAGTGCGCCAAATTGAAGTACATAATTCTAAGTCGTTTCTGAGATATAGATAATTGGTCTCAGACCATAATTTTCAACGTTGCTTTAATGTCTTTTTTTTCCCCCGACACTTCTAATTCTGGTGTATTTTTTTATCCCAAAAGAAAATGAAATTTGCTACTCAACTATTTTGAAGTGTGATAATTCCAAAAATGAAGTCAAAATTAGAATATTTAAATTTCTTATCATCTCATTTTCGATTTTTTTATAAAATCAGAAATAAACTAACAACTTCTTGATCAGCAATAAAAAATATGGCCAAATCTGATGAAACTTTGGGAACATGTTCTACATAAATAGGGGTATCACTGCGCCAAAAATCAACGCTAACCAGACATTCCAACGACTCATCGACTCTGTTTTGAGGGGAATTAAAAATGCCTTCGTGTATCTTGATAATATATTGATTACATGGACAAGGGATTAACATTGGCAATCCATAAACACAGTTTTGTTGCAGTTGAAAACTTCCGACTTGGTACTTTCTCTTGAAAAATGCAAGTTTTTCAGGGATTCGGTTGAGTTCCTGGGACATTTTTTTCACTGGAAGATATTAAACCTCTTAAATCAAAAGTTGAAGCTATTGCAAGAATTTCATCTCCAAAATCGGAAGATGACTTACAGAGATTTCTAGGCATGGCTCAATTCTATTCAAAATTTATCAAAATGCACAGTAATTTTATATGCAGTTTCAAAGGAAAAAATTAAATTCATTTGAAATTATGCATGTGAAAGAGCTTTTCAACGTATAAAACACAGTTTATCCTCAAGTACTCAACTTTCAATCCGAGACAACTCGTTACCTTTAGACCTTATAACAGATGCGTCTGATACTGGAATGGGAACCGTTCTGGAACAGAAAGTGAATGGGTGCCGGCAAGCACTAGCATTTTGGTCTAAAGCCTTATCTGAAACACAAAAAGAAATGTTCAACTTTTGATAGAGAATTACTTAGGATTAAGGAAAGGATTAAACATTTTCTATAGGCATAGGATGGACAAATTTTAGAGTATTTACAGATCATAAGCCTTTAAGAGTCGGCGATAGACATCTGCAATCCCTACTGGACTCCAAAATAATTCCGTACATTTGCATACGTAGCAGAGTTGAATTGAAAAATTGAGCATGTTTCAGAAAAATTAAGCCACACCGCAGATATTCTTTCTCGAATGTCAACAACATCAAATTAAGTCCCAATTTTCCTCAAAATGTCAATGACGATCAACGACTCCATGACCCCAAATTGTTACATTTTAAAGTTAAACCTTATCTCAAGTTTGTTTCAAGAACTTTACTTCCAGACTTCCACAACGAAGACTTATTTCGTGTCGTATTGTCCTCTCCAGAACTTCTCTGACGAATTATTCATTCAAGTCACAAATATAATCATCCGGGATTCAATGAGACTTTCTAGAAGGATATCACTTTTCCTTCGCTTGGCCTAAATTACGTTCTGATATTTAAAAATTTACTGCAGAATGCATTGCATGTGAACATACGAAGCCTTTTAGAAAATCCAAGTCCACTTCCTCTTTCGATCCACCATCAGCGAGACTTGCATTCATCCACATTGATATAATTGGCCCGTTCACACTCGTCAAAGGACAGCCCTATGCCCTGACTATAATGTATTGGTATACGAGGTGGCCGGAAGGATCCCAATTCCAAATATCATCTTCGATTAATGTTCCACCTGTTGTTTGGTGGGGACTGAGGTATTCAGTACCAATGGATCCAGGATCTTAATATTCGCCCTAACAGTTACTTACTGGTCACTCGCTATCTTTGGCTTCAGGCTTCTTCGATTTGTTTCCTATTCCGAAGGTAGATGTCAATGTGGGGCGCTTCTTCGAGAAGATGGAGAAGGTAGCTCACGTTCCCCCACGAGTAACCCAGAGAGAAACGTTCGACAATCGTCCCAGCATGGCTGACTACGTTTTTGTTAAAAATAAACCAATCAGAGAATCTCTTTCTCCAACCTTCTTGGGTCCTTTTAAATCCTGGGAAAATACGATCGTAATTTTAAGTTGGACTTCGGCGCCAAAGTCGACAATGTCTCCAAAGACAGACTCCGTCCTGCTTTTGGAATCAAACTCAGAATTATGGGCTGAAATTAGGCAAACTTAATCTATAAGTGAATTTGAGCTTGTGTGCCAAAAATCATCCAAATCTGAGAGGGTCTGGTGGCATGCCCTCGTTGATTTGACATGGCGTGACCCTGGACCGAATAATTAAGGACTGAGACAACACTATTAATAACTACTAAACTTATGCTCTGTTTCTAAAAGGACATGGATACAATTTCTCGTTGATCCCTCGTCTTATTCATATATATATAGGCCATTTTATTATTTCTATGAATAATTCAGGGTATTATACATATAGTAATAGAATTATATTCCTACGCTTTTAATACAATATCGAATAAAATACTGACTAGGATTTTGATATTATGAAATACCTAAACTAATTCAGTTTAAAAATTGTGGAGAAATAACATGACAATGATAGTCTGAGAGTATTAAAAGATAAATAACAGTTAGTATGATTCATTTATTTGGCTTACTACCAGATGATTTGGTCATTATTTATGTTGGATTTTTAAAGAAAAGTTACGTGATACAATAAAGGTAACGACGTGATTGAGATAAAACACGTACATAGAGTACTCATATTAAGCTAAAGCTACATAAATGTTTTGAAGTCGAAAGTTAGTTGATCAAAACAATGACAAATATAGTTATTTGTCGACCAATCACTCCAGATCTTTTATAGAATCATCCTATACTTTTATTAAAACTGATGAGTTCCCTAAAAAAAAATATAGTCAAATATAAAAATACATTGAGGATCAAACAATAAAAAATAATTTTTAAGGTCTTTATTCAAAATGTTGCTATATATACAAAATAGATTTAAAACAATATAAAATGTTAGGAGGAATGGCGTTACTACAAACATAAATAACCATTCCAGTTTCAAATTAGACCCAACAACAAATAGAAAATCATCAAAAATAATTAACTAATTAAAAAACAAGAAGGATAAAATATGATAACACTGGTGTAAAACTATTCAATATATGACGTTAATTCCTCTTCAAAAAAAATCCATACTGTCGGACGATCCAGTTCAACGTCGAAAGGTATCGAAGGGAATAACATATACAATACGTAATCACACCAAGGACATGGTCCCAGAAGCTATCTACCAAGTTTGGGATTTTAGAGAAAAAAAAGCATATCTCGGAAAGTAGATAAAAATTATTCCCCTTAGATATGACTTCCAATTATTACCCTATTATCGGGCTTTGAAGCGATGAGGGCTTTGGCACTTAACAAAGTAAAATGTATTGCTTAACTTTTTGAGGATGATTTTCTCGATGGAATTCCAAATTTTCCTAATACTGTGCTCTGTCATTTAGTACTACTACAATTTGAATGTTTTGGTCAACAATGACAGCATCAATACCTTCTTCTTCACATGAGCGCTCTATATTTTTTCATCTCTATGGTTGAAACACACTCAAAAATGATATTACGCTAGAATCACGATGGGACTACAATTCTACATAGATCATTGGATAATTTTACATTTTGCAATTTTCATAAGAATCTTCAATTAGGAAAGTGCAAATGATTTTTTATTATCAAGAGTTGTAATGATAAAAATGTAGTTTAAAACAAAGATAGATCCGGATACTTGCAAATAGTTTTGAATATACAATGAAAAATGAATATATTTCTATATATACGATACATATTTCATCAATTTATGTGCTATGTCAAATAATAAACATCTTCAAGGCTGACTAAATATGTGGTCTGTCAACATACAATCAAGCTAGAATTATTTTTATCACAGCTAAGTCGATATAAAGTCTGTACTTTTCCATAAATTATCATCAATTTATAGCAACAAACTATTCTAATTAATACTTCAGAGGCGTCGCAAATCACATTTAGAGTAGAAATATGCATTGTGAAAATGAAAGATTCAAATAATTTATACATTTGCATGCATATACATACAGAGTGCAGCAACATAATTAACTTTTAATCATGCATGGCAATCATGCTGTATAATTATTAGAGGAATGAGCGAGGTTTTATACTAGAGGTAAGATTTTAAAGTTTTTTTTAGAAATACAGTCAGTCACAATCATGGATTGGAGTATTGAGGAACGTGTATTTTCTCAACATATATGTCGCTAAAAAATGTTTTGACATAATATTTTATAAAATTTAACTATTCATATATTATTTATAATATTTCTACTAATTTTTCCTTAGAAAAAATAATGGAAGACTACAATAACTGGACGCTTAAGGACCTTCGTTTTGAATTAAAGCGTCGAAATGTTTGTACTTCAAGCTGGGAGGATGAGTATGTAAATTTACTGCAATCTTTCGATAGGAACTATAATTTCATTTCGTTCTCAAGTGCTCCAGTGCCTACTGTGTATCCTATGCCTATTTTTTCTGACATTAGTATATTCAGGACAGTTACTGAAGCCAGTTTAAGTCAATTTCCAATAATTTACAAAGGCCAAATTTAGTAATATGTCCTCTATAAGTCAAGCTCATGATACAAATTCCCATACTGAAAAAGGATCTCTTGTAAAAGGTAAAAAAATGAAAAATGGAAGAACAAATGACCTCAAGCCCATCCAACCTCACGATCTTTTTCATAGGGATCGTGACAGCTAAGATGAAGATAAACAATAACTGTTACATTATAGAATAAGTCATTGATGCAAATGTTGAGATTCAAAACAGCTCCTGATAGTGTCCAGCTAGGATTGGGCCGCACTCAACCTGCAAACATATATTGGTAGTACTTTTTTTATTAGAGGATTTCACTAATTATAGAGATTTGGCCTTGTGAAAAAGTCCATATGTCCTCACATTGGTCGAGAAGCAAAATTCAATGAAGAAAATCTCAATTCTTTCTCTTTCCTTGAAAGTGTCAACGGTAAAATTAGATTTAAAAAAAAGACATAACTACATGTATCAGGTTATAGGCCAAATGGCTATACAAAGTGCCATAAATGCTACTTTCTTGCTTGGACCTTCAATGATGTTTTTATGGAAGAAATTCATTTTGAGTAGCATTTTTATGATAATCAAGTCTTACCTAAGTTAAAAATTTTTTGAAAGAGGTCTTTGCACCACTTATTACTTCACGTATGTAGCATTTAATGTATTTTTGTAGCCAATTCACTATTATTTTGAATCATTTTGCAGAAAACTTTTTTCCGATGTATATTTTCACACTATATTTGTCAAAATAACTTATGAAGCTTATGTTATGTCATGGGTATGTGAACAAAAACATATTCTTGATTTAATTAAATTTAAGCATATTTATTTACTGTTGAAGTTTTCAAATTAATAATGGCAAAACATAGAAATATAATTCGTCCAGCAAGTGGGGTTTTGAAAATACTCATTGATCCCTTAATTATCTTGAAATTCTTACAATAACCCAAGGTATGTATATCGAAATCCAAGGTAATGGCATAGCGAGATGGCAGAAGTGGCAGTAAATTTGTACAATTTATCAGCCCTCTCACTATGGCACTACCTTGGATTTCTATATATCTTCCAATAACCTATAACTCTCTCCACGTGAACGAGCTTTGAGCTTTGAAGCTATTCTTCTGTCGTTGAAGACTTTATCTGCTGGAATCTCAGTCATATTTCTTCCTGGAAGATCGTAATCTTCTTTCCTGAAATGTTCGTGACATACTATTGAATGCAAAGAAGAAGCCCAAAGATTATGGGGCTTGAGGTTGATACGATTTATTGCAACCCTCCATTTCACTTGTAAAGTGGGTTCCTTAGGGAACCTAGAGCCTCCTACGCCTTTACATCCAGGTACGCTACAATAGTTCACCATTGTTGATAGTAAGTAATTCCGTAGTTGTAGTTTTTTTAACTTTCAACGATAAAATTTGAGGATCTATTGAAGTAAAAGTCTTGAATGTTTACCTCTAAGCTCTTTAAATTGAAGGCTCACGCAACCTACAACATATCCTCATTAAATTATATATATATATATTATATCTGTCCCTTTCACACTTCTTTATGAAAAATTATGTAAAGAGAAAAAAATAATAAAAAAATTACCGGTTATTAAAATACCAAAGTTCGGTTTATTCAACAATCGGTAACGTCACCTACAATCTGATATGATTTTAAAAACTGTGTAAAACAAAGCTTTAACTGTGTGTTATCATTAGGAAAAAAAATAAAACTTATTTGATTTATTGCCTTTTTTATAAAGGATATTATGTTGTCGCACCCTGTATGATGTAAATAAATTGACCATTTCTTATTTTCTTCATTTTTGTTCAGGATTGTTTTTGTGTTAGGGCAAAACAATTAAGCCATAATGCATAAGTATCCTTAAATCCAGAATAAGATTTTTTCCTAACATCTCTTCCTGTCATTCAATGTTTTTCCAGATTATATATCGTAAAAATAAGTTTCTTTTGTGAATAAGGAAAGGTTGTTTATCGATGAACAGTGATTAATTAATCATATTTAATGATTATGATCCTTGACGAATATAAATTGAAAATACTGCTGAATAATTAGAAAATAGAATAAAACAATCATACGTAATATATAGGTATATAAATATATAAATCCCAAAGACAGCAAAATACGTGTATATTAAACGTATAATGAAACATACTTATTATAAAATGATGATATACTATCATCTAACAGTTGAAGTTTGATGAATTGTGTGACGGCTAGTTTCTGCCATTTATGATGAAAATGTAAGTATATAAAAATGTGTGGTAAAGGATTCTGGAAACATTGCCCGCAGGAACATTGTTCTCCGGAATATTGTCATCCCAAATTGGCATCAATAGAAGATTGGCTGCAGGTAAGCTGTCAGAAAGTACTGGCTGGTTCATTGAAGTATGAACACTTATTAATTTAATAATTAATTAAGGTTGGGGCACTAAAATTAATTCATATTTTGATATATTAAAGCATCAACAATTAGTTGCACAAAACACAAAACTGAGCTCTCCCGCTTAGATAGAAGTCAAGAAATGACACTTGAACGTGATCAACAAATTTATATTTGCGCACTCCAAGCAGTTGAGCGTCTCCAGAACCACCGTCTTCGCCGTCAACAAGTCCAAAACGTTGGAGAGGAAGAAGGGCTCTCTCAGAAAAGGCTGAGCTGGACACAAAAAGTTAAAGAAATCAGTCCATGCCAATTTCTTACAGTCTATGGGCCTATGCAAGAGATCTTGAGGTTTCACAACAGACTTTCCAGAAAGATATCAAAAAATGGGTGGAAAGAGCCTTGTGAGGGTGGAGAGGCCACTTTTGACACCAGCAATGAAAGAACCCCATCTCCTCCGTTGTAAGAATTTTTTGAATGAGTTTTGAATTAGTCTTTTGAGTTATTTTGAACTCTTTTTTGACACTTTTGGCCCCCCTACAGCCGCGAGCCAAATTTATTCGACTACTCCTTTTGAGTGCATTTCGAACGGGAAAGCCTCCAGTGTCTGTCATCCAAACACCTAGGCCATCAATAGAAGACTGAATCGTAGTTATACCCTCAAAACTTTATTTTTATAAAAAGGCGTCAAAGGCCAAACCTGTAAAGGTTGAAAGTTGTATTGGTCATTATCGTGCTCTACGGCTTAAATAACAATAATAAGAATGGGATTCAGCCTGCAGGCTGAAATGCTGTTGCATGGTGTAATTGAGGACAACTTTTCGATTATGGCAATTTTCCAGAGGGGAATTTTTCTACAGACAACACTTCGTGCACGGTGTAAATGTTCGGATTTGTTCGTTCCATAATGTCTTATTTATTTACATGGTTGATCTTATATAGTGGTACAGATTTTATTATTTTCAATTTTTCAAAAATAATTTTTCAGAGACGTTTATTTTATAAAATTATCTGAAAATAATGGTTGACACAACATTTCTACAATATCTGAGCCCTGAGTTCTAATAATTACCTCAATACGAGGCCATTATCCCTAGTAGACATAGACCCTTGTAATCAGACTCGAGCTTGGTTCACTTCTTCTTGATGGAAGACTCTAGAGACTATATACTGATGTGATGATTCGCACACACCCTTTCCTCCAGACACGACTAGATAGATTAGCCGCCGAGGTTTTTGTGTCTGGAAGGTAGGGTGGCTACATGTTGAGGTCCCAAAATTCTGGAAAGTTGTCCCCGAATATTTATCCGGCCCAAGGTAGCACTTTCTTATCCAGAAGTTCGATGTAATCATCTGCATTGAGCCGTTCCTTACTCTCCACAAAAATGGTAGGGTGGACTTTGCCTGTGTTGGCCACTGGGTTTTTTGTTCCAAAGACATGTCTCACTGAAGCTGAGACATTGGCTGGATATTCGTTTGTATTTGAGCGTCTGTTCTGCTAATTCACAGAGGCATCAACCATGAAAAAAAAATTCATCAGCAAGGAGCAAAACTTTGCCTAATTTTTATTGTCCTTGAGAAAATTTAGAAAATCTTCTTTACTCTTTCAAACCGTCTCAGCTTGCTCTATTCAGATATTTGATGCCTTGTTGTCCTCTTCCGTGATTTTGCATCAATTTTAATCTGGATTGAAAATAATAAAATTTGTACCATTACATAAGATCAACCCTGTATAACACCAATCATTTTCATTACCAAATAATAACATCAATGCTATCGTTTTATTTTGATGTATTTGAACTGCATATTTATATAGCATGACAGGGGGAGGGACAACGACATCTAGTGGCCCTCTTTTGCATCATAGAGGAATACGAAAAATAAATTACAGCTCACCTCCCAAGAGCTTCGTAACTGTTTACAAATGATCTTAAAATCACCATAAAATACTTACGTTCGGTGAATGTTAGTTAATAGTTGACATTTATGAAAGTTCAAAATTAGTTATAATAGTGTCTATAATTAATTCGATAAGGTAGATTTCTTTTATAGAGGACACATTTTAAAAGGTTCCTTGAAATCCGACTGAATTGATTAATTGTACTGTAAAAGTTAGTTAGAAGTTACAAATTACAACAAGGAACATATGGAGCACTTAGTGGAACACAAATAAATTCATTAAATGTTATACTTATCAAAAAATAGTTTAAGTGTGCTTTTTTGCTACAACTTGTACATATAAAAACATGGTGGGGATTTTAAAACTGGAAAATTTAAGGATAATGTATACTACAATTTATTTCCCACCCCAGCAATTTATAAATATTTTACTCTTACATTATAGAGTTCATAGTAAAGTTAATGACTCAAACCAATCACCACCAGCTTCAACAACAGCTCCAACATGGCACAGGCCTTGATGAAGAACTCATTGTGCATCTTGACCACTGCCTCGATAACGCAAACCTGTAAGGAATCGTACACGTTTTTTGGGTTCTCTCCCCACACATACCTTAGTCCAAAGGGTTCCGATCCGACGAGCTAGGAGGTCACATTTCATTTTCTCAGAAAATATAATGTTAGTTTTTCTCGAGAAATGCGTTTCCAATGGCCCAATTTGGACATACTGTAATCATTTAAAATTCTGTCAAGGCCCCGGATCTTTTAACATCAATTTATGCTCTCTAGCATGGCTCTTTATGGAGGTATTTGAGTCCCTGGAATGCGCACAATAATGGATGAATAGTGTTCGTATTTAGAGAACATTTAAAGAATTTTTATTTTTTTCTCATACAGTTTTGTCAGCTCAGGTAAAACAAGTTTTTGTCTCCTACAATGTCCCACTCCATATTGATAGTCATTTTGTAAAATTTATAGAACTTTATATTGGTAAAGCCATTCCTTCTCTTCAGGCCATCACTTAAGAAAGAACTTGAAGGAAATGATTATCTTCTTGTCTTAGACGAAACTATGATCCATGACTGCAGTGTTGATAGGTTGACCTTATTTAATAAATTTGGAAGATGTTAAGAATATTGACAATGGAACAATTACAATTATTGAAGAAAAAATTCTGAACAATATTTTGGGCTCCAATTTCTGTGGTGAGAGACTAAAGGTTTTCATTATCGGTGGTGCAGATTATTGTATAAAAGCAGTCTTAAGCAACATTTTCCAATGATGTTGCATGTCACTTGTCTCGCTCATGGTCTAAACAGAATAGCAACACTCTGCCCAAATTACTTCAAAAATACCAAAACTCATATGTCTGAAATAAAAAATTTGTTTCCTAATTCTGATGATCGAAAACAATTGATTACTCGTACAACGCCGAGCACTTCAATTCAGTCTCAATGGTGTGGATGAAATCAGTGATTCAATCAATAAATCAACAACGATAACGTTATTTATTCATGGCAAATAAAACCTCTGTTATAAGGAAATTCGTACGCACAACTTAAATGTGTATTGATGAATGAGGCCACTACACATTTTCGTCAAGATTATCATCAATAAAACCTTCATAGTACAAGTAATATAAGAAACTAAATATTAAGATATAACACTATACTCGTATCTACCTATATTCATAACTCTCAAAAGTTATTTTGCATCTTCATTATAGATCCCCTTCATATTCCATAAATAATAATTAATTACTATTTCGAAATAGTAAATACTAAATATAATTTTACTAAAAGAGTAAAGATCTATTAGATCCAATATTAAGAGCTTTATTAGAGCCCACCTTTTCAGTGTTCAGGTAAAGTCCAAGTCCTCATGCTCCGGGTCTTTCTGGTTCCGATTCCAAGTTATCATACTCCAGGTACATGGGAAAATGTCTACCTGTAGTCTTGTCTAAGGCAAGAAAAATATTTAACTTAAATGTGTTCTGATGAATAAGGCTGCTAAAGAGTAAATATCCAAAACTCAGAGCTGTATTTGAGTCTCCTTTTTCACCCCCCCTAGTCGTTATACTTCGGGCCTTTCTGATCCCGAGTCCTCATGGTTCGGATTTTTCTGTTTCCAGGTAAAAGTTATCATGTTCCTTGTCAATAGAAAAATATATATAATGTCTGGATCTACTCGAAGTATCGTCTAAGGTAAGATATCCTTTCTTACAAGTTATTCCTTAATCTTTAACAACGCTAATTTACTTTTGGGCTACATTAACTTTGTGATGGAGTAGATAGAATAAAAAGGAATAAAAGAATAATGATAACAGCTTTAGTAAGTAAAAACATATATTAAGGCAAAGAACACTCTCCCTGAATCAGTTAAAAACTGCGAAAACCTGAGCCCTCTTTTAGAATAGCTTTGTGAACATCTCTGGTCATGTTACTGTAACAGCCAATCATGCGCTATTTTAGTTTCATCCATTCTGTTCCAGAAATTTAAATGTCAAAGATGAACAACACTCTTGAAGACCAATTGTCGATTATCTGGATAAAATAATAGAGATCGTCTAGTCCGACGGTCATGTAAGCACTGATTTGATTGCAAAGAAGATAAACAATAATGGGGAAAAAAGTAAAAAGAAATCAGATTTTTTATTTTAAAACTGTAAACTGCCACCTGTGGCACCGATTTGACAGCTGACATGAGATCATGTGATAACAACACCCTCAATTAAGGTTTGACCATTATTTGTGTTATGTATTTAATATCTCCTTACATGTTTTTATCTTCTTGTATATTCGTCCATGTATTATAAGTACTGTGTTTTACGTATTATAAATAGTCTCGTCTTTTGTAAATATATTAGAGTATAGTTAGACGACACATGATCTTATAAACAGTGTTACATTATTCCTCCACGTGAATTCTTCTCCTCGTGTCTCTCGGTCATCCTGGATCTCTCCTATTATAAATGAGATTGTGTCTCTCCCTCGTCAAGACACAACAATTTGGGATGAAAATCGCGTGTATTTTAGACATGTTAAAAAAAATCAACATAAAATCAATATGGACCCCGATAGTTTGAAGAATATTTCGGAGGAGAGTAGTTTAGCTGTCATAACGTTACATTAGATCAGCTTTGATGAGGGAGGATTGGGAGAAGGAAATAAACAAGGACAAAAATAAAAAAAATTACTTCGATATTGATCCTCAATCCTACTCTGAGTCCAACAAAGAAAAACAAATATAACTTTTTAAAGTAACTCTCCGTCTTTTATGAACACACACGAATGTTCTATTAGGTTTTGAATATAATTGAATGTACAAATTGGAAAAGAAGTTCATTAGTCAGAAGTTAAATAATAATGAAAACGGCTAAGGAAAAGAAAATTCATTCTTCAGATTACCCATTCCAAAGAAACAGGCCAGGAAAAAAATACACACGATTTACATCATTAATCATTACTCTATTTATTTTCTATGTGGTTGAGTTACATAATTTTATTTGAGAAACCAAGATCCATGCCTGTGCAGCACTAATACTTTTGACATACATATATTTATTCATCTTATATTTATTTCTAAGGTCTGTAAATGACTTGAAGAGTGATTTTATTTTACCAACATATAATATGATTTATCTTTTCTTGCATTTGTGTACAGAAAAGAACTTAAGAATAAAAGTGAAAAAGATATCTTGCTCTACTTGATTTCTTTTAATTGGTTGAGATGTCACGTACAAGGCAGGATGACACTTGAGAAGGCGTTTATAATTTACGAAAACAACAGTGCTTATAAAAATATCATTCTTATTAGACATATATAAGATTTTTTCATTTCTAATGAAAATGTTCACCACTTGAGAAAATTATGTAGTTGATAGAATTAGAACTTTTCTTTGGTTTATGAGAATGTGCTTACTTAAGTGACAACATCATGCAAGTATACAGGGTGCAACACGATAACTTATTTTATCCCAAAAAGCAATAAAATAAATTTATTAAGTCAGAAAAAAAAATATTAAAAATTTTCTTGACACAATTTTAAAAATCAATTCCGATAGGTAACGTTCTCCATAGTTAAATAAACCGGTTACAAGAAAGTTCACCGCTCACTTTTAATCCCAGGCAAGTTCATCCCGAAGCAAGTTCTTAGCGAGGAAAGTTCATTTGCTAGGTAAATCAATTCCGAGGAAAGTTCATCCCAAATAATTTCATATTGAACATCTTCTGGGATGAAATTGTCTTGGGAGCGCGATGAACTATCCGTACATGAAATTAACCGAACGTTGGTATTTTTAATAGGATATTTTTTTTTCGGGTTTTTTTTTGTTTTGTTTCTATAAAAAGTAATTTTCAATGAAATATTTTAGAAGGATATACATTTTATAGAAAAAAGAATAATTAATCAGGTGTATATTTTATTTTATAGTTGTGGATGATTAATTGATAAAAATATATTTTGGGGATTTCGCAAAAATCTTTAAATGTTGGATTTTTCAGTGTAAGTAAAATTCCATTTACACAGTTTAACGAAGTTACACTAATTTAGATTTTTTGCAAGACACCAAATAGATGGTGCCAATTTCAGCTCTCTGGAATTACTTGCGTTTAAAGAATTTTGTCAAATTAAAATTATGAAAATGACATAAAAAATCGTTTTTAATATATTAGAAATTAAAGAAATTAAATGATTTTCATAGAACGAACCAATACAAAATCGAGAGCTAAATTTCAATTAGTTTAATTTTATAAAATAATATGTCGCACCATATTTTTAGAAATTTCTCAATAGTAATTGTACATTCCTTACTACTCAAACGTATGAAAGCAACCTACTTTATTTCCAAAAAAACTTTCGAATCTTGCTCTAGAATGAAACCAAGCCTACATTGAAATTTTACTTCTATAGTATGATAGCCACGCACGATAAAAAAGGAAGTGTTGTTGTCCCACCCTGTATATTCCCTAGATATTAGCATCACTTATCATGAAAATTATTAGTGATTACATCACATCTAGCCTTCTAACCTCTCACAACCTCAACTGACAATAAACAAATGACAAATTCTAAAAAAAGATAGTCTTCTGTATTTTTTTATTATTGTCAACTGTTAGTTATTATAGACGGATTTAAAAGCTGCCAACGTTGTCGCAAGTGGCACCCATGAAGGGTTACTTGCTTAATTGCCGTCATACTATATTATGTAAGTAGCATGTAATGTAAGACATGGTTAAAGATTTGACCCAGGTTTCACTGCCAAAATTCTTAAAAAGAGATATTTGGGATAGAAAATAAACATTGATAATTGTGTAATAGTCTTTTCTAGGGTAAAAATCTACGTGGATTATGATTTTGTAAGTTTCAATCCCGTATTTTGGGTTTTTAGCCTTGAAATTTGAATTTGTGACCAAAATAACTGTTTTTGCGTCACAAAAATTTTAAAATCCCAATTTTGTAGACATATAATCATACACTGTACATTTTTTTTTTAAAACCATAATTTATACTCAAATGATAGATCGTAGCCAGGAATTTAAAATGAAACTGTTTGTTAAGTTATTTCTTCTATAAATTTTGTGAAATGGCCGTTTAAAAAATATGTCTTGAGTGACAAACCGAATCGAAAATTCACACTTTTAAATAAATTCTTGGATTTAAGTAGCCATATCTACTGATAGGAAAAGACTACAGGCTTGATTTACATATCATTTTACTGTAAATTTAATCAGTTTTAAATTGATACCTAATTTATACTATTTCTTGTATAGGAACATTTATAAAAATTAAAAAAATTACCCCTACTCCCTAATTTTTGACGCGTGAAAAAAATTATGTTGGTCATTAAATTGGATGGTAAATAAAAATGTTTAGATCTAAAAACTTGAAAATTTAATCGTTTGTACCTGAAATAGTATATTTTCGGTTGATGTAATTATTTTTTTCCTACCAGTCGTGATATTTCCGGTTTTTTTGTTTTTTTTCGATTAAGACATTCAAAATTTTATGCAAAATTTCCCATTGCAAGAAGCCTCAACCAAAATATGGGATGAGCGATATTCGTGAAAACTTAATAGATTATGCTCAGTATAATACTTCTAAATGAAAATTATGAGCAATTTGAGTCAAACTACTTAATACTTCTGGGTTATTGTTATTATTTTTTTATGGAGTAACTAAAATTCGATCGATTTTGAGCAAAATATCCATATTTCGGAACGCTTGATATTGTGCAATCATATGACGAGCAGCTACTTTATATTGACTAAATCAAACTCCAATTTGTCATAAAACAACAGTATGTACTCAAAATCACAGGTATTTGACTAATTGTTTATTTATAGAACTTGAAAATAATTTTGTGATGATTTTATCGTTCATAATTGTTGGAATAAGTTTTCACGTAGGATTATACAATCATAGTAGTTTGTACTATAATATTACAATAATCCCCATTATCAGTAGTATTTAGGTTTAATCATAGATATATGCATTAGAAACATATTCGTTATTAAATTTTTGGATTCAATCTTGCTGTATTGTAGCATGAAGTATCATCAAATATACTTATTATTTTTTTAGAAAAGTGTCTGTTCGGCAAAGTGTCTTCGAACCCCTTCAAATACTAATCAACCTCCCAAAGTAATAACTAAAAATAAACTTATTTATTATTAATAATGTCATTTAAATTAAGTTTCTTATTTAAAAGATATGAACAAATCAAATTTCATCATATTGACGCATACTTAATTAAAGAAACGAATGTATTCTATTAATAAATATATAAACATTTAATAAATAACAAATTTAGCAGTTAACAAAAAATATAGGAGTTACAAAAAATTAAACACAAATGAATCAACATGCAACAAAGATAGGGCAATCACAAGAAATTAATAAATTATAATATATAATAAATGAACAGATAACACTAAAATTTATAGAAAACATCAGATAAAATCATATATAAAGCAGTCCAATTCGTTTAATTCACAATTTTTCCAAAAGAAAATGCTTTTGTTTTGATCCAAAGCTATCAAACAAGTCCAATTGGGAATAATATTTCAGATATACTTCTTCTCCTTCTTGAATGAAAGTAATGGGTACCATTGTAAGGAGCATATGCCATCAAATCCATTAAATGGAGCATAAATGAACTTTAAAAAAATAAATGAAAAATATGAAATTATCTCATATTGGATTTTGGGTCTCTAATCTTTACAAATAATATAAACTTACTTATACCGTACCAAGGTAATTCTGATCCGGGTCCAAAACCCGTGCTATCTCTAGATAAGATGAGCATTTAGAACTATAATGTGTACTTTTAGCGAATCGGTCATAATGTCGTCAAGAATTCGATAAAAATGACTAATATTCTTGAGACACTTCTTCCACATAAAATGGTTGAGATATGTCTGAAGAAGCTCTCTAGGGATATTCATTACTCCTAACCGTCTGAGCATGCCCTTGAGATGACTCAACAAACACTCAATCGTCTGAGTATGAGCTCCAGTTAATGGATCAACTCAGTTATACTTATGCACTACAGTTAAGTGTGCCATATCTAGTTCATTCCCTAGGTTGCAATAGGCCGCCCAGTCGTCAGAAATGACAGTTGTTCCTGGTATAACATGCTCAGCAATGAGTGGTAACAATGTTGCCACTGAATCATCTTCAACTAGGAAGCATTCCCCACTGAATAACTCGGAAAAGTCGAGATCCCATTCGTCCGTCAATGCATTCTTCACTTCACTTCGCGTCTTTTCTTCATCAGCCAATTATATTCTTCCCTTCACTTCGCGTTCCTACGTTTGACGTACCAAATTTATTTACTTATTAATAAAAGGTTGCGAGAGTTGAATTTCAACTATCCTCTGTTGCTGTCTCCAATTTGGGGATAGAAAGATGAAGTATGGCGTCTGGGTCAACTTATACAGGATACCCCAAAATGAACAGATTTCAAAACAAACTCTTCCGACAGCTTCATTATATTACCTTATAAATAAAAAAGATAAACTTAAGGGTTGCACAGATTCGGTGAAAGTACACATTTTAGTTCTAAATGTTCATCTTATCTAGAGGTAGCATGGGTCTTGGACCCGGATCAGAATTACCTTGGTACGGTATAACTAAGTTTTTATTATTTGAAAAGATCAGAGACCCAAACCGGTTTCGGGAACTCAAACTTTTAGGGATCGTAAAAAAGATCCGAGCAATTTTTCGGACATTAAAAGCTAATGTATTGATTAATCCTATTTTCAAAAATTAAATTATTTCTATTGAACGTAACATTTCTTTTATTTTGATTTGTTCTTGGAGCAACATCTACATAAAAAGTTACATTGTTCCGTGGTTATTTCACACTGCGTTAACTCATTCACACAAAAATTTATACTGTATTTAGTTGTCAACCGTCGATGTTTATTCTTCTTTTCCTCTAATCAGTGTTCTTAACATTGATTTGTTGGACTTGAATGAGTTCTTATTAAGCTATGAACAATTATCAAATATTATCGAATAATGATTACATAGTTGGAAGAATATGCTAAATAACAAGATGGATACATTCTATCGGGTGGTCCATTGAAATATGAACACTTACTATTTCAATAATTAATATGTGATTGAAATGAATTAAATTTCGATATATTAAAGCATAAACGATTAAGAGAGATCAAATATACATCTATTTATAGTATTAATTTTGTTGAGATTCCATTGTTATTTTATTAATTATATCTTTTTCTCTAAGTTTAAAATTCAAAGTGTTCAGATTTTAATGGACCACTCCGTAAATGATAGTGTTACATGAAAACGCATTACATATAAATTATATTTATTTTTAACACCATCCCTTTGATATTGGAAATAATCCATTCAATCTCAAAGTTTTCTTTGTATGTCAAAGACGTTGCTAATAGCCAAAATCCAAAGCTCTTAATTCCTTACCCTTCTTCTCTGGGATCAAACGCTCCACTATTTTAACAACAAGAATCACTTCCGGGCCAAAATAAAACAATTGGAGTGATATCTCTATGTTCTCTTGAAAGAAAATAAAAGATAGTTCCATGATTCTTTTATGCACCTGTAATCTCCGACTCGTCAGTGACGGCTTCTAGGACATCCATTGACTGGAGTCAGACTCTTTTGAAAATCTTAGTGAAATAGGCAAGAGTTTATTTTTAACACCCAATATACCTTGGACTTTTGAAATAATATGTTCATTCCTCAGTTTTTCTTTGTATCTCGAAGACATTGCATCTAGCCAATACTTAGTTCCTGACCATACTTTTCATGGATCAAACACTCCACCATTTTAACAACAGGAGCCACTTTCGAACATTAAGGTCTCGGATGTTATCTTTAAAGAAGGAGCACAGTGTGGACTTCAACATTCTGTTTCGAATTATTAATAAAAAGAGAGGAGGTGACCAACAGGTATCTCAAACATTTTTGATGGAAATATGTTAAGTTGTTTTTATGCTAGGTTGTTTATAATGTATCCAAGATGGCTAAATTTCCAATAAACAATGCGTAACTCATATATTTCAAGAAAATAGACAATTAATAAATACATAAGTATAACAAATACTTGTAAAAATAGTATACAGAATGAACATGAAGTGTGAAAGCTAATTCCACCATACTATGTATGGCTGAGGAAATCCTGTCCTGTTTGTTAGAACATACATATAAATATATCTCAGAACGGACAGTCCCTTGGGAAATTTAAAAATGTCTAAAAATAAAAAAGTAGGCGAAGAAGAGATTTATTTTTATTTTCATCATTTATTTCTTCCTCAAACATCCCATTGTGCATTGTCATGATGGCCCTTGATTTTATTCCAGCGTTTAATTAGTTCAATATCTATGAGCGGAAACTTTTCTTGGAGTACGTGATCCTCTACATTTGGATATCGACGAAGTGTTTCTAGACATATGCGCATTTCTCGACTAAAAAGAGAGAAGAAAATAGATATATATAATAAGCATTAAGTACATAATTGAATGACTATCATATTATAAGCAGTATAGAGTTACATAAATCTATATATATTATTTAGAGTCGATCATAAATAAAAAGACGTTTATGATCCGAGTCATTAAAAAGTAAAGGGTGAATGGTATCTTTTTTAAGAAAGAGAGCAGAAATGTTTGAAAGGATAGAGTATAAAACTTTTTTATATATGAATAAAGACTCGGAGTAATCGGAGTAATTCCAGTCCATATGTCCTTGCTACATATTAAGTAGTTGGAATATTGTGTATTTCCTTCCTCATATAACTCCTTGTATCTAATTAATAAAACTATTCAGAGCCAATCTGCTCTCCTTTCAAACATTTTCCCGGATATTTTTTTCATATACTCATGATGCAAATAATTTCTTTATGTTAGTAGGATAACGCCGTGTTAACCTTATAAATTATGGTTTGAGAAAGTTGGGAATGAAATAAATTAATTTAATATATAGCATGTACTCGTATATACATATATGTATTAAGTATATATAATAATATATTCTCATATTTATACACTCGATAAGTTTTTATTTATAGCATTTCTCATAGTGACCTCATTTTTAGTATGTATGTATGAGTTGGAGGGAGTGCAACTGGGGACATACAAAAGAAATCCTCCACTATTTCTAGTATGAAAAAAGTATATATGTACTGCGTCAACATAAACCAATAAAACATCCAAATTGTATTTTAATACCTGGTGATTACTTCATTTTTTGTTCATCTCTAAATGACTTTTTATTGAGATGTTTTAGGGGGATAATTATTTCATGCCCGTAGATGCATAATTTAAGTGGCAACATATATTATTGTGGGTCATTAGTACATTGGGTAATAAGTATTTGGCGATTCCACAAAGGTCTTAGAAATGTTTTTCCGTTATACATCCGGTTCCAAAAACTCCATTTAGACATATTGCACCAATTTATAATTCATGCATTACAACAGATCTGATATCCTCCATTCTAGCTCTTTATCAAAATGAATTGTCGAATTATTGTTATTTAATTATTTTTACAAATTTCAAAATTATGAAAATGAATCGAAAAAATTGTTTTTAGTATATAAGAAATAGAAGCAATTCACTGATTTATATAAATCACATCCAATAAAATTTAGGACATAAATTGCTATTAGTTAAATTGTTCGCACCTTCCTCAATACTCGAATGCATGATGGCAAAACTATTGGATTTACAAGAAAATTTTAGAATCTTGCCTCTATAATGAAACCACGCCCACTCACTACTACTTATACAGCCTGATTGCTATTCATAACAATGTTACCGGACCCTATATTCTAAAAAATAATCAAATGGAGGAATTTCTCGTTGTAGTAAAACCACCATAAATTTCAAATCAATAAGTTCGTCATTCTTTTATTGTTACGATCAATTTTGGCTATATAAATGTGATGTGCAACACAC